>NC_141136.1:64907646-65108896 GCF_053477565.2 Lygodium microphyllum | reverse complement strand
ATACATATTTTCCCTGGTTTAGGGACTATTGCTCGTCCTCTTTCCTCTTGTCCTCTCTCATCCAATTTTGTGACCTTCAACTAAAGATCCCCCATGCCTTTAAGAAATTCATCTAATACATCTTCCCTAACAGTGTGAATAGCGTGCAAGTGTAGCCATAAGGTTAGCCATAGAAGCAAGTGGCTTACTAGATAAATCAATTGTTTTTCCCATAATAGTGGGCAAGTTAGATACATGCAATCTTTCTCTTCTTCTATGCTTTTTCACCAGTGTAGTAACAACATCCTTAATATGCCTCCACTCTATGTTAAGCCTTGTCTCTATAGACTAATCCTCTAACAAATCATCAAGCTTCTCTCGAAGCTCAAGATCTGCCACTTATAGAAACAATTCAATTTTATCACTTACAAAAGAGCCTGATGTTCTACAAGATCTAATTGCTCAAACCGACTTTCAAGTTCTCTTAGTAACTCGATAGCCATAAGACCATTATTGGGTTTTAGAACCCACTCCTAGAAAGTCTTACTGGGTAATCAAACTGGTGTCTTTGATGTAAAATTCTTCCTAGAGAATCTTCTTGAAAGCTATCCACTTAGCATCTTGCATATACAATTCAATAACTCAGGCTTTCAATTCATGTAAAGTGACCCATACAAAATATTGGCTCCATACAAGTTGAGCCACCCCAAAGAACTCCATCTTTTGAGCATAGATATGCAAATATGTAGATACATTCCTACCATTAAACAACTTTATCTCATGCTCTACTGCCTATAAAGCATTCATCACAATAATTTGTGTTTGAGTAGAAGCCTGCATCACATGTTGTTATTGTTGTACCTGCATAAGCATGTTCATATTTTGCACTAACTGCTGCAAAACATCACTAGAAACTAATGCTTGAAGATTCTCCCATCATGCATTTCCTTCCAATGACCTTTCACATCAATTTCACCAATGTCAGAGGGGTTTTAGTTGAAAGGTCATATCCATCGGGGATCGAAGAGAGAGGAAGTAGAGAATAGGATATAGAAGAGAAGAAAAAGAATAGGCACGAGATCCAAATGAATCCCAAGTATGCTAGAAATCAACTTCTCTTTAGGACATATCCATACATCATGAATCGATCACAAAACCTTCTGCCAAGTTTGCCAAAGCCTTTACACAAGATAAAGACAAAGCTCAATGATTCAAACTTTGCATGTATTACATGTAAGCTCTACTATGCATCCAAGACAAAGAGTCCAAACAATCCAAATGTCAATAGATTTAGATGCTTTATTAGTAGGAGAAGCCCAAGTACTTCTCCTAAGAGCACTATGTATTGATAGAACCTAAGAAGGGAAACAAACTTGTAAGCATATACTTACAAAAGTACCTATGAAGCCATGTTTCCCCACATGACCCGAGCGAGATGTATAATCGCCCACCACCTTGAATTGTGTTGTCTCCTAAATCACTTTAGGCAAAATCAAAATGGCACAAAAGTTATATTAAGCTAAATATGTATAATTGTAATTTAATAGGAGATTTAGATTGCAAAGTAACTTAGTGTAATGACAAAAAGTATACTCTATACTACCGAATTAACCCTCTTAGCCAAATCCATCATCGAGAGAAGGTCTAGGATTCCTTGTTGAATCCCACATGTCACTTCTTTTTAGGGACCATGACGTACTTACTGTTTGTATTTAGACAAGAAGAAATATACCCAAAAGCACACACCAAATACTAGCTTCTACTCTCTTGCTCAAATAGCAAATTTGATGGTTTCGTTGGCTCCAAAAGGGGGGGGAAACTATGGGACACCTGATTGGAATTCTCCTAGATCACTCCTTCTCCTTCTTCCCCATCCAAAGTGATGTCTACTGCCTAAAAACTACAATTGCATGCCATGCGAATTTATGAGACCTTCTTTTTTTTTCATGAGATTTTCCAAAACTAGTTGAAAAGAAATTTGCTTTCCGCATGTCACCCTACTCTAGAAATTTTCTACACCTTTACAAGAAATAATATCAAAAATATCAAAAATATGCTAAAATCATCCAAAAATGATGATGCACTTTAGGGCCTTTCACATTGTGCCCACATAGCAACATGACATTGTTCATAAGATAGTATAGATCATATCTAATGGGGCCCAAGACAAGAAGCACCATAGTTGCTTAAGCTTTGTGTCATAGAATCTAAGGGGCATGTATGTTATGTCCATATATCCAAGGAGAAAGCTTATGGTAAGCTTCTCTTCTCATGTAAAACAAATGTAACTTCATTAAATGAGATCACAACAAGGGCTAAAGAACATAAGTTGGAGGATTTTAATCATTATTTTGTCTTTGTTGAAGCAAGGGAAAGAAAAATGGCTGATACTCTGGTCCTTGCAAGAAATACCTTGATCCTAAGTTTGCCTATTTTGATGGAACAAGGAACACTCTAGGTATAAGTATCAATGTGGGAGAAGATGTACTCTACATTATCTTGGTGTATGCTCCATTTTCCTCTAATGATATGGCACAAAAGTGGGATCTCTTTAAGGACAAGCTAAAAAAGACAATCATCTCCTTCTAGGAGAGTGGGACATGGCTCGTGTCCTTAAGGACATATCACATGGTGATTCATTTAGGTTGAATAAGGAGAGAGTGTGTGTTAACTCTTAAACACCAATTTACTAGCTTGATAGATAGAAAGAGATGATACTTAGTAGGAATAATCATCATGTTGAGAAAGGTAAACTTATGTGAGACATCCCCACCCTAGTGGGTCAAGAGAGGGAATGTGGTTCAATAGTTGCCCAATTGCTCATCCCAACCAACACCACCTAGATCCTACATAATTCATAGACATAGTTGGTTAGCTAGGTCTACATCACAAAATAAGCATCTAGCTTGACCCACAAGGATCGACTTGAGGGTTCTTACAACTCACTAAGTTACATAATAGTAACCTAGCATTGAGCTAAGAGAGATGACTTGTGTGGTTGGAAGTAAGTTAACATCACACTGGACTCAATGACAATGAGAGATGAGGGGGAGTAGGACACTAACCCCTTTGCCCAAAAGGCATAAACTCACCATGGCCCCTTAAAATAGTGTTAAACTAGTTCTAAGACACATATCCTATATCACTCAATGCATTGGCTCTATTAACTTGGTTTTTAGTTGAGAAGCACTAGACTTATTGAGTACACATTTCCATAGGATACTTCTATCAATGGAGTTTTCCACCCTCTTTGCAGAACCATCCTTTCCTATAACAAGCAAGTCCTCCAAATCCAAGAAGACACTTTACAAAAATGATCGTTAAGATTGACCAAACCTAAGGGAGATCCTAGAACACTAATCAATTCATTGCATCCCAAAGAGTTATCAACACCAAACCTCTTATGATGTCCCAAAAGAGAACAAAAGTTGGATTAATCAAACTTTAACTCTTATGACACTTGCTATCGGGTAATTCTATCATAAAACCCAATATGAAGCAACCAAACTAGTGAAATAGATGAAAGACAATGGCATCCTTCTAATGACAAATAGGGCATACAAGATAGGCACGGCCCATTTACTTAATCTATGTCTAACTTTAAGCTTCTTGGTAGCAATTTTCCAAAGAAAGAATATAATCTTGGCAAAGCAAGTTGCATTCTACACTTATACAAGTTATAACCACCCTCTTATAGCGACCAAAGACCAACATGCATACTTCCCCTTCCTGAACTCGTGAGCTATTATGATCCAACTATTATTATGGTGGGATTTTATATTCCCCTTGGGTGACGGAATATAATTTACTACATAGCACTTTAGCTTGAAACCCATAGAAATCCTAGAAAAAGAGAGCTAGTTTTCATTTATGTTTGTCAAAGCTTGACTAACCTAATGAGCCTCATCCTCACTAGTACAAAAATATTGGCAATCTTCTCAATGGGCTACCAATTCAACTACTTTGGGTCCCATGTCTCCTACATGTCAATACCTTTCCTATACAGAATAAGAGGCAACTTCTGATTTGACCAAACTTTACAGGAATCCTCCATTATCAATAAGTTATTAAGCGAAGCGTACAATTGCAAACTAGCATCACATTCATATTTAATCTCTATACATGTACTATGCTATTGCTTGTTGGCTACTATTTAAGATTTACCTTATAAGGCATACACAATCTTATCCCATCACTTATAGTGAAAACCACAAAGGTCTACAATAGGAGAGGACTAAATGTGCAGGTTCATAGGAGAACCACCCATTGTTAGTAAGACTCCAATTCATCCACCACTTAGAAATGAAGTCCACTATCCTTCTATACAATTGAGGGAGACCCAAACCCCATTTGACCTAGTAGATATAACTTCCTCCTGACTCACAAAATGCCGCTTCTTTTTATCCCCATTGAACCACATAAAAACTTTGAATTTCTCAATATCGTCTCACAATGTCTCACACAAAGGGAAGATTGAGGCCACAAAATTGAAATGTAGACTGCAATATGTGTTTTATTGCAATTAACCTACTTAAAAAGGAGAGAATGATATTTTTCTAGTAAGCAAGCTTAGCCATAAAAGTATCTTTTAAACCTTTATTTCATTTTCAAAACAATCCCCAATGGGTATCCAAGATATCTAAGCACCTTACATGGCCAATATTAGTTAGATTCATCATATCAAGCACATCATCACTCTCATCAAAGTGAAGTTTAAGAATCACACTTTTACCAAGCTATTCTTAGAACCTTAAGACCACATAGAATTCATCATATAGCTAAAAAGAAGAGGTGATGTTTTCATCTTCTTCTTTAATAATGTTTGCATTATTATCTATGAAGTAAACATGGAACCATCTGGCAAACCCAATCTCTTGAATGCCCTTTTTTAGACCCAAATGTCAATGTTCTTTAAAAAAGAATATGAAACAAATGTAAATAACAAAGGAGCCAATGGATACCCTTTCTTAAGTGGGTACTTTAATAGAAAAGATTCCTAGAACTAACCATTTATACAAATATATAAGAAGCATTAGAGAAAAAAGCTTGGAACAGCCTTGCAAAAGACAAATTTGACCTTCACAAGCACCAATGAAATAAAATCCTAATGGACACTAGTCATAAGCCTTATCCAAGTCTACATTGATAAAACAAGCTTCTAAATAGAAGCCCAAGCATGATAAGTGGAGAACAATAAATTATTAATAGCCTCTTGAATTATCCTGCATGCACAAAGTCAAACTAGTTGGAGTGTACAATATTAGTTAGGATCATTTTAATTTTGCACACCAATGCTTTTTGCAAGATTTTTAATGCGATTTTTAGCAAGTTAGTTGGTCACCAAGCTTCACAAGTAAGTCTTCTAGAGGTCTTGGGCAATAGTTTAATGACCCTTGCATTGGCTTTAAAAGAAGACATTTTTCCCATTTTACATACTTCATTAATCATAATTTTAGGATCTTTTCCACACAAATATGGAACATTAAATACCAAAAAATGTAGAACTCAAATCTACCTATGTGAAGAATAATGCCGATCAATTAAGAAGCAACCCACCATGGGTACTAGTTGTGAAGCCAAATACTATGCAACTTTCACAATTACAATTGAGTGTGTTTAGCTCAGACATCTTTTGGTTGATTTTGGTGTTGGATAGTTATTTGCTACCACCATCATCACTAATTATCAAAAGTGCATTAATACTTGCTCAAAATCTAATGCTCCATATATGCACTAAGCACATTGAGGTGCAATGTCGTTATGTCAAGGAGAGACTCTTTGCATGAGAGATCAACTTAGCCCATACACTAACACGAGACAATCTTATAGATATTTTCACAAAGGCTTGCCTCATGAAAAGTTTGAAGCTTTTCACAAAGTTGTTAGCTTATGCCCCTTTAAAGCTTTGGGCTTAATCCCCTTTATGGATGGGTCTAATCCATTGGGCTAAGAACTTCCCTATGCAAGCTAGCTCTTATTCTTGACATCACTCCAAAGGATGATTTATTATCATATTCTAGTAATGACATGTGAGCACAGTTAAGACCATTTATTATCATATTCTAGTAATGACATGTGAACACACTTGAGACCATTGGGCACTTTTTTCCCTCTCTAGAAGGTTGGGCAACAATGCCATATGAGGTCGTACTGTTGTAAAATGCACAACTCAATGTATATTCACTTTCATACATACTTACTCTCATAAATCTATATTGATACTTCTCACTACACTAAATTGTGCTCTCTTTAGCTTCTTCCTCTCCAAGCTATGTATATGTACATTCATGCAACCCTAAATCCAGCAAATACCATATATAATCATAATGATCAAGCCTAATAATTGTGCACTAAATATCTTTTTGATATGTGCACTACAAATCTTTCATATCAAAGAATCCAGCTCAAGAAGTCATTTTTATCTCTTACAAGACTCAACAAAATTTGTTTAGAGTCTTTTATATCATTGCAAATACTCAATGGTTTCTCCTTGAAGTAAACTTTTCAATGGAGCCATATCAATCTACAACTTCACAATTCAAAAGAGTGGCACACACAACTATGGCCAAACAAAGCTCATGCCAAACCATTAAAATGCAAATACTGCCTTTAAGTAACTACAACCAAGACTTATTTCCAAAAGAAAGTATCGCTTAAGCAATGAAGTTCATGAAGAGCATCTCATGACCATAATGCTTTTGGTATCTACCTATGTTGTCAAACCATGCCAATTAAATATATTTTCGCACAATCCACATTTAAGGTAATTTCACACATGCAAATAGGCTTACCAATCAACACCAAAAAGTTTTCAAAAACTGCACTTAATATAAATCACCCTTATCGAAAATACAACTTAATCATATTCTTATCCTTGAGAACATAAACAAATAGATGCCTTCATGTTTACAATAAAATTTGGAGATCAAATGTTCCAAAGGATTCAAGCTCCATAATGGAAAATCTAACCCATTGTGATATCCCTCACACTCAATAATAAGTAAACTCCATTAGCACAAAAATGCATGTACACAAGAGAGTATGAGTGCGCACATGTGCACACACACCAGCTTTCACACGCACGCACGCACACACACACACACAAACTTCCTCTCTTATCAAACATATCCAACAAATGTGCTCATCACAAGGACAAGGTAAATCCAAGGTACTCCATGATGTGAGTTTCAAGAGTAGTTGAGAATGTATACATGATGCAGCTTTCACTTGAACATAGTGAGAGACTAGGACAAGTGTTTCTTGACAACGACGTTAGAGATATTTCCAATTTTCAATCAAATTAATGCACTCCATTGTATAAGTGGCAACTTGCAAGAGCAGTTACGAATTTTGTACACAATATGCCTTTCGACGACAAGCATAGTGAGAACATGGAAAGGTGTTCCTCTTGGGAATGTCATCAAAGATAACACCAATAATTGGACTATTCTAATAGCATTTCTTCGTAATCACATTCACATAACTATTATTCTATATATTTGTGCGGAATAGGGTTTGTGCTATCCACCTTCGCTGGTCAACAAGCCATGGCCCATGACCGTAAAACATCTTTTCTCAAAGACCTCATTGAAGGCACATTCAAACTTAAAGATACACTCTCTCTCAATTATCAATATGCACATGCAGCTCCCCGATAAGCAAATATACAGGCAGCCCCTGCACAGCATCTTGAGCGTGACCAAAAAGGGGCCAATTCTCTATTCTTTAACCTTAGCCCTCGCCAATAATGATTAGGATTGCCATCAACATGATTGGTCGCGCCATTAAATATTAACACATTTAAATGCACCTTAGTACATATTGCACTTTCTTTGCTTAGGTAATGGTTTGTGAAAGTGGCTCGATCGCAGACCCTTAAGGCAAAGGACAGATGTCAATGCCCACTGAGCACTCTTGCAAGCTATCATGTACATCATAATTACTGCAACTACAATCAACAGCCCTGACCCACAACCATATCCCATAATGCAGATTCAATAAAGCATAAAATGTCTTAAAACTGATCCCACAAACAATGCTGCAGCTGCGACAGTAAAGCGTCAATCTGAAATATAGAAAGATAAGACAAAAGCAATATGAACTTTAAGAATATCATGCCTAATTCTTTGCACACACAATAATTCAGACAAAAACCATCCGGCACAGACGCAGCAGGATAAGACTGATCATCCAAAAGGGAGAGCAGTGAACAGTTGTTATGATTGTGATAATTGTGACCAAAATGTCGACCTCTCAGTTTACAGCATCATTTGTACCAATATCATAATTATTGGGCAATCAAGAGAGTAAGAGCAGTTGGCTTCGACCCAACAGTGAGACAGATATTACAGCCACAGTCATGGTCATTCATATCATTAGAACTCAGTTTCACCGTTCACTCACTTCAAGGAGCCCACCCCACTAACAGTATTTAGACCACATTTGTCCTTGAGCATCCAAAACAATTCCAACATTCCATTGATCAATACCAACTTTTTCTTGCTGACTCTTTGGCCAGTGCAGCATTTCCAACTAATCCTTTAGAAGAGAGATGTTCAGAGCCCCATATCTCTAAACTGTCCCTTAACACATTGGACTATCGCTATCATCATACAATGGACTAAAAAATATCTACTACACAAGCATGAGGAAAAAATCAACCAATGATAATATCAGCATTTTGCATTCATCCATGAAGACCGCTGCATACCTTAGTGAGCCTGATCTTCACTTCAATAACAATATCCCAGATAATTGTTTGATCCAGGCGAATGCATTGCCTGATGTATTTATGACGCTCAAATGCTCATTAGACATTAATGTAAAGACTTGAACCTCTTCTTTGCCTCACTGTACAGCACAACTCCAATGATTGTGATCACAAAACCTGTCATTCCCATAACTGTGACTGGATTGCGGAAAATCAAAACAGAGACAACCGCAGCAACAGCAGCCTTTGCATTCCCCAGCACTTGCAATGTCAGAGCACTAGTATGCTTGGTAACAAGAAAGTTAGTAAGGTTGACTAGGTAAGCCACGGTCATATTACCAAACAGCAGGAGCAGAATAAAAGGAGAATCTTGTGCCTTCTCCACAGTTACAGCAAGAACGTTCCCTTCCCACATCAGGGTAAAAGGCAATAAAAAAAGACCTGCTATAGGTGCCATGTAGAGAAGAAGATTCATGGAATGAAGCTTTTCTGCTTCGGATGTCAACAAGATGCCTTGGACAACTGATTTGAGTGCTCTGCCTGCCGTGGAACCAAGACAAACAAGGAACCCCAACAGATGGAACAATGGCTCACTTCGGCTAGCAACTACAATGCCCAAAACCACAGGAACAAGAGCCAGATATACAATGGTCGATTCTCTCTTGCAGGTGATGAGGACTGCAAATATTGCAGTGAAAAATGGTGTGGTGGCCCCAATGGCTTGGTTAAAAGATACCGGCAAGTACCTCAGGGATGTGTTGCCGCACACTACAGAAAATGAAAAGATGACACTAAGAGCAATAATCTTCAAAAGCTGCTGCTTTGACAAGATGTACTGCATTGGCACAATCTCTAGCCATGCTATTGCAACATAACTGTAGACAGCACATGCGCACATATGAAGCATGGTCAAAAATATGGGGTACTTGTAGCCATAGATGCTCAGCAGGTACTTGTTAAGGAGCAAAACCCCAATGTTCGAGAAGTACCATGCTAAGATAATCAGTGCAGTCATGATGTTGGCAGGGATGGGGAAGGCAGCATACTTTCCCTCACCATGAGTCGGAGTTGGAGGAATGTCAATCACTTCTGCTTCAAACTTTGTGGTGCTTCCTCGGCGGATCCATGTGTGAGTCTGTGTTTCCCCCATCTTACAGTGTGCAGCGCGAAGCAGAAGTGCAGATCCACAGCGCAAGGGGCGCCTCAGGACTCGCAAAAGCTCAATGCAGGTGGAGGAGGAGCCTTACCTTGAGACGTAAGCTTCCTGGCACACCCAGACTCTTCTGCATTCCAGCTCAATCGAAGCACGGTCGCGGCGACTGGTGGTCCTGCTACCGGCCACGACAACGGTGATCCCCCTGCAGTCTCTCATTAGCTGCAAAGGCCAACATGCTGATACAGAAGCACCAGCATCTGCTATGATTGCGAAGTGGGCGGCCCACAGGAAGGGAGATGCTACCACACGCAGATCCTCTACCATGGAAGGAGCCCAAACACTTTGCAGCAGAGCGCGAGCACAGACACGTGGAGCTCTGATTGGGAGGCCTATCAGCAGGACATGGTTGATGTGAGAAGCTAAAAGAGACCCCTCTCTGCATCAATATCTGCACTTGGTCTGTTGTTGCAAGAGAAGGGAATGCAAAAAAGGCACATCACCGGACTGTTAGACTGTAACCAACCTATTGTGTCTATGTGTGTGTGTGAGATCTGGGCCAGAATTGAGGGCAAAAAATACAGTCGGAGAGACATTAGGCTTTTGGAGCTGTGGTGGAAGATAATAGGCTAAAATGGTAGTTGGTGTGGATGGTGGATTACAGTAATGACCTTTTGTGGGAGGAGAGAGAGAGACTGGAGTCCTTGTTTTATGACAATCTGCCAAGCCAGCCTGCCTCCAGCTTTACCTTCTCTTTTTTCACTCCATTGTCCCACTAGGCCCAAGAGAGATGAGCCTTTTTACTCGACCCAACTTTGCCACACCGAGTGACTTACGAACCAACTAGGCATTCCATGCCTAGATTCTTCCAACGCTTCACATCGGTATTTTCCCAGTGCTTTATATTGGGATGCAAAGCACCGATATCAATAATAGTTAGGGCACTTCACATACTAACTCCGGGCTCACACTAGTGCAGCGAAAGTTCTAGCAATTTAGAGGAGATCTACCGTAGTTATTCAAACAAGCGGTAGAAGTGCATGGAAAGATATTTTGTATGTTTTAAAAGCAACCAATCACACAAGTTTATGCATTATTTGTTGAATAAAATTTTGTCACATGTAAAGAGTAACATATTTCATTAGGCCAATTTTTTTCTTTCGAGGGTGTAAGGCCGATAAAAATTGCGGTGGTCCTGAAAGAAAATCACCGTTTTGTTTTCAAATGAAAGATATACACATTGGATGATGCACCTCCCCTTTTCTCTTCTGTCGCCTTGTGTGAACCCATCCTAATGCACATTTCATGGCAAGGGGGGTTTTTTACCCTCCCCAAAAAAACACACACTCTTTCTGTCTCTCTCTTATCAAAAACACTAATACTATTGTATTATACTGTACACATTAATATTTATAAATATCTATACTATCTTTAAATCTTTATCATGAATTTTCAATAACATATTCTAATTTTTAAATATTTATAGTATAAGATAAATGTTAATATAATGTTGCAAATCAATAATTGATATAATATCAAGACTAGAATATTGTAATGAATAAAAATATTAATATTAAAATATTTGATATTAAAGCACATTATTAAGTTTAACATATTAAATTTTAATTTTTAAAATGTTGTTTTCTCAAACTTGAGATGTAGAGCAAGAGGTGAGAACACATGCAAAAGCAAGAGCTACGTAGGTTCAAGCAAGAGGGAGCAAGATGGTATGTGAGAACTCCAACAGTCACAATGTGTAACTTGTCTTCCCTCATTCTATTATCATAGAAAAAATAAAAAATAAAGTGACAGTATGACAAGCACCCGCCACTTATAGTATACAAATGTGCGAAAAGTAAGTACAAGTAAATGTAGGCAGCTAGGCACATATAGTCTTTAACCCCTAGTAACCCCCCACTTAAAAGTGAATGTGCTTAAGTGTGGAAAAATCAAGAGAAAAGTGACAAAGTACAAAAGTATACATATAAATACAACAAGATGAGGAATAGATGTCATCTCATCCTATGCCCATCATCTTCCTAAGAAAGACATTGTTCCATTGGGAGACTTTTAGTGAGTGGATTTGTAGGATTCTCATCAGTCAAGAAGCTCTATCTGCTTGTCCTCAATCACCTCTCGGATGAAGTGATAAAAGACCTTAATGTGCTTAGTCTTTGCATGAAAGATTGGATTACGTGCCAACTATATGGCACTCATAGAATCTAAATGTAATGTACGAGTCATAATCATACCAAGGTCTAAAACCAACAAACTATCCAACCATAGGGCCTCCTTTACAAGCCTTTGCGTGGCTAAAAATGAACTCAACCTTGGTAGTAGACGAGGCCGTGCATTTCTGCACCCTAGACATACAAGAAATAACATCTCTAACAGGCAAAGGTGAAGACATAGCTAGAGGTGGACTTTCTACTATCTGCATGCATATCATTTTGACCACAAGGGAGAATATCTCATCAAAGTCAACTCCCTTTTCTTATTTTAAATCTTTAGCAATCAAATGTACATTGTATGCTAGCTTAAGCTAACCAAGGGTTCTCTTCAACTTATACACCCATTTGCATGGCAATGCATATTTATCATCTAGTGAGAAAACTATATTCCATGTATGATTTTTCTGTAGTGAGTCAAACTCAAACATCACAAAATGTATCAAGGGCTCAAATTGATCAGAAGGATGTGTGGCTTTGTTAGAGTGTCTTAGGCTATGGTAAAGGATCTCAAAATCAGATGTGGATCATGTGTGGTCTATCCCTTCTGTCTAATATTATGATCCCAAACAACACAAGCAAATCCTAGACCACTATATTATTAGCAACTACATGTTGTTTAACTAGGGCTAGCTATACTCTAATAGGAGACTCTTCTTGAAACATCACACTAGAGACCTCAACCACTTTCTCTAGTCCCATATGCATCTTTTTCTCATGAAATACAACATCATGGCCGCATATAACCTTTTAAGCCTATGAATCCCAAAGGCAATAGCACATCTCACCTGCATCACCATATCCCAGAAAGAGGCATTTGATGATCTTTGGACCCAACTTGTTGCATTTTTCTTTGGAAATATGGTAGAAAGCCTCACATCCAAAGACTTACAAGTACACATACAAGAGAGAGGTTTACTAGACCATGCCTCCTCTGCAACTCTACCACCAAGAGCCATGCATGAAGATCTATTAATCAAATGAATTACAATAGGTAACTACCTCTATCCAAAAATATTGTGGTAAGCTTGTCTAACTAAGGATACCAGACTCCTTGAATAGTCATATTCATGCACTTTACAAGACCATTTTGGAATAGGATGTAAGGGGCAATCAACTAATGCTTAAAACCCCTCTCATCATAGATCTACTCAAATATCTTAGAAACATATTTATCCCCATTGTAGATTTTAGGTATTTTAGCCTATGCCTAGACTAGTTCTCAACCATATCTAGAAAGCATTGATACATAGGCAAGATTTCTTATCTCTGCTTGATGCTATATGCTCAAACCTTATTCGAGTAATTATCAATCAATGTAACAAAATACTTTGCACCACCTAATGACTAACAAGGCATGGAACCACAAACATCTAAACCCACAAGAGCCAACGGCGTACCCATCCACATAAAACCAGACTATTTATTCGAGACGAGTCAATCTGCCATATAAATAATGATCGCATGAATCAAAACATGAGTAGTCAAGAGGCAATAAATATTGCAAACGAGTCAAGACTTTTATTTCTTTAAGGAGCAAATGCCCAAGACAGCAATGCCAAAGAGACACATATGGAAAATCAATTACAGCCAAAACATGATCAATAGATCAAGATACAAGCAAGGGATACATGTTGCTAATCTTAACCTTTCTAGAGTATCAATACATCATATTAGAGCCTAATAAACTTGCCCCATAAGCATAAGTAGAGCATTAAACTTGTCAAATACTTGTTGTTGTATGTCTGTCCTAAATAGTATTGAACAAAAGGTCTCTCCTAAACACAATGAACAGAAGGTTTGTCCTTAACATTAAACCTGTCAAATACTTGTTGTTGTATGTCTGTCCTAAATAGTATTGAACAAAAGGTCTCTCCTAAACACAATGAACAAAAGGTTTGTTCTTAACATAGTGTGAATAGCAAGTTTGTCAGCAACACAATGAACAATAATTTTGTCCTATACATAGTGAATAACATGTCTATCCTACACATAGTGAACAATAGGTTTGAACAACAGTGTAGTGGGAGCTCATGCTCAACTACCAAGACCCACAAACTGCTTATTGTTCAAGCATTTCAAGTGAGCTCTAATGGCTATCTCTCACCTGCCGACGCACTTCCGATCCTACGGGTATAGTGAGCTTACCTTGATGTCCGAATGAGTGGCCTCCTCCCTCAAACACTCTGGTAACTCCATGATCCTAGATGCAAGCTCAAGCAACTTCAAGCCTCCTCCCTCAAGCTCTATCCTCCATAGCCATGCATGAGACAAGAGAAGAGAAAAGAAGTGAAGAGAAGGAGAGAGGAGAGAGGAGAAGATGGAGAGCTTCTCCTCCCCAGTCCCTCACCCTCACACACTCACTCCCTCACACTCTCACACTCCCTCTCTTAATACAAGCACACACAAGCAAGAAGAAGAGAAGAGAAGAAGAAGCCACTTTAGCCACACACAAAGAATGAGCTTCTCATTCACTTTTTGAGTTTATATACAAGCCCTAAATCCCTTGGGCGCCCATCCCCTTTCTTACATGACCGGGTCCTATTTCCCTATTCCCTTCTAGTTACCTTATCCCTTCACCTATGCTTGTCTAGATTTTACAATTTGTATAGGAGGGAGCCTAGTGCTTTTTTATAAAATTTTGGTGACGCCTTTGCATTTTAAAATGCACCTTCACGTTCGACTTGACCTTTTGCTCTTTTGGCCTTTCCTCTCTTATTCATTTGCCAGGCTGCCTTTTTTTGCATTATTCTATATTTTGAATTTTTTTTTTCACCTCGCATCGGGGTTAACATTATCCCCCTCCTAGTCAAGTGCCAATCCCATGGCACTTAAAGGTCTTTGTTGATGAGGGCTCGATGATTTGAAGGGTGGTCGTGTGAGTTAATGATGAGGCCTTGTGGGGATTGGTCATGAGAGAGAAGCTTGTTAACTGATTGCGATGGTGGAGGCCGCAGGTATGTCAAGTGGATGGCATGCCTCTGATGTCGCTAGCTAGGAGCACTCGAATGTATCTACAAAGAGAAGAAAAGTGCACTACCTAGGGGGGGTGTCTACCTTACCATGCAGTGCATTGTGCTTGTGCTAGTGAAATTGGGAGCTAGGTCAACCACAAGCAAGCCTAGTGTTATCCCACACTTGAGGACCCAGTTCATGCAATAGGAGGGAGGTGCCTTAGGGAGATAGGTCTAACCATAGGTGAGGTTGACCTCCCAAGGTATGTCCTGCCCTTGATGTGCCCTAAGCAGCGTGAAGTGGGGAATCAAAATGGGCTAGGGGGTTAGTGATGGAGCTAGTCGACCAAAGCCATTGGATGCACCTAACTTGAGGACCCCTAGGTGTAGTGACTGTGACACTCATGAGTTTCTTGCTTTTTCTTGTGATTTTCTTCTCTATTCTCTTGTTCTTGTTCTTTCCTTTTTCTCTTTCTTTTGCAGTCTTTCTTCTTTTTCTTCTTTTCTTTTTTTTATAAAATAAATTGTAACAAGGAACTAATCTTCGTGTTGTGGTCATGAGAGGGAGAAGTGGGGGGTTTAAGGGACTTACTAAGAAATATTTTCCCCTGCATATATCCTTTTAGGCTCATTCGAACATTGAGGGGAGTTGTGGATAAAAATGGGTAGTTGCAACTAGTGAAGAGGCTATTGCTCATGTCCTCTAAGAGGGCTACACAAACAGATGGCAAGAGGGCAACATGCATCATTAGCCTAGCTATTGCACATCTATCTATGCCGACATTGAGATCAAAAAATAGTGGTGGGAGGCGGTATTCTTGTGGAGTAGGGTCCAAATTTGCCTTCTCCAACTTGGTTGGCACTCGTAGCCCTTTACTATTCTAGGAACCTCCATGACCTTGTTCTCCCAGTAGTCAAGAGCCTCTATTCCCCATAAAGTAGGATTCTTCTCTCTTTTGGCAACCCACATGTCTCCTAGCCTTCTTTCTACATTAATCACCTCTTTCACCACCTTGGTTGATAGCACTCTACTCAATGTAGTGGGGAATCGGAAATTAAAGTCGAAGGGTTCACGATCGTTCTCCTTCTACTCCCATACTATGAGCTCTGCATTCCAATCTACTGGGAAATAGACTTCTCTTGGAGGGATGGGTGCTTTTAGGGCCACTACTGGTTGAGCTCTTAGCCTCCTCCGTGCCTGGTCCAACAGCATGTTCGTTCTCCTCTTTTTGATCTCTGCTTTCCTTTCCGTAGTGGTGTCTACCTCCTACTGTACTTCTGGCCGTGGAGAGGAAGGTTGTGGGACTAACTCCTCGTCTTGTTGCCCCATTTCAAAGCCTAGTCATGGTTCTTCAATCAGCATTTGCATCTCCTCTCCCCTGTGTTCTTGTGGATCTCCTTCCTTGAGCCTTAGAGAGTCCACTTCTTGGGCCGTCAAGCTTGCTCTTAGCAAGTAGCTTCTTTGATCTTGTGGGCTCTAGTTAGTTCCTACTGCTTGTGGTTGGATGTGCGGCCCGTGTCTTAGAGCCCTACAAGTGATCTCTAGCTTTCTCCTTAGTGACTCAACAGCCTCCTCCTCTTCTGATTGTGCAACGTCCAAGAGAGTATTGAGGAAGGTGCATTGTTGGGATTCCAAGCTTATTTGAACGGTCTCTATCCTACTTTCTACTAATACATTGCCACCTTCTGCAATAAGGGCTAGTCGACTCGCTAGGTCTCTTGCTCTTCTTTCACTCCTGCCCATCCATTCATCTGCTCTTTTTTTCATCTCTTCCAAGCTTTCATTATGCCTTCAAGCTAAGACCCTTATTCTCTACTCTTGTTTCTTGATTTCTCTTTCTAGTCTCTTCTGCTCTTCTAGTTCTACAACCACCCTCTTCTTCAAAATTTCCATGTTCTCCTAATATCTTTGGGCCCTCTCTTCTTCTCCAACTACAAACTCCTCCATGGCATTCTAGACTCTTTTCACATATCCTTGCAGCTCTTCTTGTTGCACAATCAGGAGCTTGTACTCCCTTTAAAGTCCCACCAGCTTCTGATTCTCATCTTCAAGCCTCTTTTGCTAGCTTTCCTCTTGCTCCTCCTTAGCCATGAGCTCTACCTTTAGCTCTCTTATTTCTCTTTGATAACCAACCACTTAGCGGGTTCTCTTGAGCTGGAAGGCTACTATGTGTCTTTTTTTGCTTCTAACTTGACAACAACCATCTTCTTTTCCTCCTTTTCTCTCTCCAGTTGTGAAAGGAGTTCTTTGACATAATCATCATAATTCCTAGATGACGGCAATGTTGTAGGGGTAGTCATTGTGGATGCTCTTATCTTTTGTCTCTCGGGATCTTGTCTTGACTCCGCATCCGTAGTAGCTGCTAGACTCTTTGTTCCCGTCATTGGGGTTCCTCCACTTGCATCATGAGCTATCTCTTTATTGACTAGAAACTGCACGTAGTCCATAAGGTTACTGGCATCTACTTGTAGTTGATGTGCCTTGGGTGGGTGCAGAGATTGGGGTGGTAGGCACTAGGACAGCTGGAATAGGGTCAATCAAACCCTTGCCCTTGCCTTTTGTTACTAGGGGTGGCATAATTTCTGGCACTTTGGAACTTGTCCTCCTCAAGCCTTCTTCTCTATGCGGGCTCATGGGTGGTAGTCAACTCCTCCTCTCTGGAGGGCTGCTCCACTAACATGCGAATGGCCTTGGCCGTGTCCTCTTCTTCTCTCCTTCTAAGCTCCTCAACCTCTTTATCTACCTTTCTCTTTCTCTCTTCATCCGCCTTCTTGGATTCCCTTTGGACCTTGAGGTAGTTAGCTTTTTCTTTCTTCCTTCTCTCTTCTTCCACCTTCCATTGGGGGGTTTTCTTCTTGGACTTTTTTGCCCCTTTGTGGATAGACCATGTTTCATGTTCTCCTTCTTCATCACTCACGGCTCTCTCATTGGAATGTTCCTACTCTTAGTGGGGAGGTGACATGTCTGGTGTCTCATCAACTCCTTCATCACCTTGCGCTTCCCCCAATGCTTCCTTGATGATGGCAGTCAAGATCCCACCAAATCCGATGGTCAAGGCCTTAGATGACAACTTCTTTCTTGCCTTAGATGCCGGGGACTCTCCACCTACGGTCTTCCACATATAGCCAGTGCCTTTGTTGAGGTCTCAATTGTCTTCCACATGAAGACGTTCAAGTTCACTTCATCTAAAGATTTGGCTACAATGCTTTCCAACATCGGCACATTGATCCTGCTCATCAACGCATTGATTCACAATCTAGTTTATGGCCTACTCTTCCATGACTACATCTTTCAAATTCAGGATGTGCTTGAACTTGAATTGGTTATAGGCCCTCATCTCCACTGAGAGTCAATACTTTGCTTGCTCTTCCTTTGAGACTGGGAACTTGCTGGTTTTCTCCTGTCCTGCCATTGTAGGAGCCTGTCATGAAGCCACGGCTCACCATTGGTGTTCTTCAAATAATTTTTTGTGAAAAGACACGTAGGAAATGGAAAAAATGCTTATGGATAACTAAAATGCTTAAATACAGAAAGGGAATTTTAGTTTATGAAAAAATGCTTATGGAAAACTAAAGTGCACTTGCTCGTGGGAAATCTCAGTGGGAATTAGCTCCTCAACTGCCTGGGGAGCCTTAATGAATACAAATTTTGATTCTTCCCAAGAGCAAGGCAGCGTACATACCTCCATGGCCAAAGGCTCTTCTAAAAGGCCTAGGTCTAGTTGGCCATAGCTTTTAGTTAGCAAGTGTAATAAATGTAGTGTCCAAGCATCGAAGGCAAGTAATCAAGTCATCCCCCATATTTTCAGCTAAGTTTGAGGCCAAGGTAAGAATTGATTGTCACTCATAATATGGTTTTAGGCCTACGGGAGGTTGAGGTTTGACGGGGCTGTGTACGACTGAGGTTTGTGGTTCTAGCTGCTCCTAAGGGAGTGGGTCATTCACTTATGCACAAGGCATGGCTTGTGATGTAGATGTTGTGCTACTAGTTGCTTGTGAGGCCTTAGGGGCACTAGCAATGTTAGGCTGAGGCAGTTGATAGGCATCAAACTGCAGTTTTGGTCGATCCGCTATAGTCTTAATGAGTTTGGGCTCTATGGGCTTCACAGCTTGAGTTGTTTGGGATTTCGGTTTCTAATCTATCATGTGCGCTTGTGTGGGAAAGCTTGAGGGTTGCGCTTGAGTAGTGCGCTTGGCAGTCTTGGCTTTGGGGACCCGTATATCTAGGTATTACCCTTGTATTAGCCTTGTGCTTGCAATAAGGTCTTGGGGACCCAGTGTGGCTTGACTGTTTTTCGATGCCTATAGTTTCTTCTCTGCCTCTTAGTTTTCAAGGGTGAATTCTTAGCCTTGTGAGATCGTGTTTGGTTGTTTTTTGGTGGCAGTTCTTGATGTTTAGGTACCCATTTGAGCTTAAGTTCATGGGCTTTGGCTTTCATCTCCACGATTTGTTGATGTTGAGGCTTGGTGGGTTGTGACAAGTCACAACCCCCCTCCTTAGACTTGGTGGTGGATTCCTATATTGGTGACTTCACGAGCATTGATGGGGTCACACTGCCCTTGCTAAAAGCTATCATAATGCGTACATTGCCAATGGCAAGAAGAATGCGATGTGACTCATATAGTCGATATTGCAATGGGCTATTTTTAAAAGGCCCATCCTAACAATGATTCCTTACCTGCATATTTTGTATTTGGCAACACATAAAATATTATGAGTATGCTCTCAGACTCGATAGAGGCTGTGACTTTGCACATTCCCAAAAGTGCATATGATTGGCCCCCAAAAGGGCTAAGTTTAGCGCTTGTGGGCTATAGTTGTGGTTGGCCAATTTGAGCCCAATGATCATGAGTTAGGATATTAAAATCAACTCCTTCATTGATCAATGCATAGAAGGTATATGTTCATGGGTTGTGACTGTTATGCAGAGGTAAGCAGGTTCCACTGCTTCTTCATCCTCATCTTCAATTATTGTAAGGGGACTCTAGCATGAGAGGCTTGTGTAGTGGATGTATGGGAGGGTAGTACTTCTTTATGCGACTACCATTGAAGAAGCCTATGCCCTCTCCATTGAGGGTCTTGAGTTCCACATTGCCGGTTCGGCTAGCTGATGGTGTGAACTCGAAAAGTCCCTAATCCCCTACACTTCATCTTCTACTTGTGGGCTTTCACTAAGTATAATAGCACGAGGTTGCCCCTATTGAAGTCTCGCTGCTTGACATGCTTGTCAAACAAGCTCTTACGTCGTGCCTTTTCACAAATCAATGCATGGGTAGCTAGAAATCGAGTCTCTAATAGGCGTTCTTACTCAACTAGGCATTCTGCCCATGCCTCCTTCCCATCCCATTGCTCTTGAATGGCTACTCTCAGGCTAGGGACAAAGAATTCCACTCGTAAAATGGCTTCACTTTCGTAGGTGTTAACCCCAACACGAAGAAAGCAAAAAGAAATAGAAAAGACGCAAGGCAAAGGTGGAAAAAAGGTAGCCCGACTAAAGAAAGAAAAGGAGAAAAGGCCAAAAGCGCAAGGGCAACCTTAAAAGTCCAAGGCAAAGGCAAAAGGGGAAAGGCACATTTTAAAATAAAAAGGCGCACCCTGAAATCTTGTAAAAGAGCGCCGGGGTCTCACCTGTGCAATTTGTAAATGTAGACGGGCGGTGGAAAGGAAGATAGGAAGATAGAAGGACAATGGGAAAAAGGGCCAAGGCTACGGCCGGCCATGTAAAAAGGGGAAAAGGGGATGACCGCCCAAAAGGGATTTAGGGTTTTGTATATAAAGTTAAAAAGTGAATGAGAAGCTCATTCTTGTGTGTGGCCAAAAGTAGCTCTCCTCTTCTTCTTCTTCTTGTTCTTGCTTGCTTGAGCTTGTGCTTGAGAGAGGGAGTGTGAGAGTGTGAGGGAGTGAGTGTGTGAGGGTGAGGGACCGAGGAGGAGAAGCTCTCCATCGTCTCCTCTCTTCTTCTCTTCTCTTCTCTTCTCTTGTCTTGCTTGCGGCAATGGAGCTTGGAGCGTGGAGCTTGAGGATGGAGCTTGCTTGAAGCTTGCACTTGGATCGTGGAGCTACCGGAGTGCGCGGGAGAGGAGGTAACTCGAACGGCATCAAGGTAAGCTCACTACACTCGTAGATATGGATGGTGCGTCGGCTATGTGAGAGGTAGCCATTAGTGCTCGGCTTGGAACGCTTGAAACAATAAGCGTTCCGAGGGTCTTGGCGGTTGAGTGAAAGCTCCCACATTTTGGTTCCGTTGCCGGGACAAACGGATTCAAGCCTTGAGCGCTTGCGCGCTTCAAATCGAGCATTGGAGTAGGGTTTTCACCCGAAACGGTGCTTGAGGTAGATAGGTAGGAAGGGAGGGGATTGAAGATGGTATTCGATCTCCTTGGCAAGTAGGTTTTTTGCTTTCTGTAATTTATGTTGTGGAATGGAGTAGTGTAGGTATTTATTTTGTGATTTGGATGCATTTAGGGTAGGAAAAAACAAAGAAAAAGAAGAAAAAAACAGGCAAACAGTGGGGTTTTTTGTTGCTGTATAACAGGCTGAAACAGGGAAACAAGGCACCAGATTCAAGTTTCTAGGTAAGATACAGACAAGGAACTAACTGTGAGGTTCTACAGTGCTCAAATAGGACCTTAAGAGGCCTGGGAGGCCAGGACAGACCTCATTTCCTTGATTTGCCTTGTGACAGAGAGAGAGAGAGAGAGAACTTCTGGTTCACAGAACGAGGAAGCACTGCCCCGATTCCTAGGCATCGGTGATTCGTGCTACTCCAAGTGAGTCTGATGTTTTCCAACAAGTGCCCTGATCAGATTTAGAAAGTCTGTGGTGATTTTGTGCACCAGACAGTGAGGAGGGGACAAACACGCGGGAATCGCGTCCGCCCGTCGATGCACTCGGACCAACTCGCTGTGGTCCGATTCCCAAAATCGGACCACCCGAGTTCGGGAGTCAGACTGTCCGATTCCCAGAATTGGACCAGCCCGATCGGACGTGCCACGTGGCACTCGGACCAACCCGTCCGATTTTGAGAATCGGACGCTCAGACGCTCAGACCAATCCGTCCGACTCGGACACTCGAACGAGTCCATAATCGGACCAGACAGAATCGGACCAGACAGAATCGGACCAGATCAGAATCGGACCACCCTGTCCTATCCGATTCCCAGAATCGGACCACTTGAAATCGGACCATTTTTTGATCCGACTCCTAGAATCGGACGTGACCAAAATCGGACCACTGGTCCGATCGGACCAACCCAAAATCAGACGTCCGATTCTGATAATCGGACTCCTGAAAATCGGACATCTTAGAATCGGACCAAAAAACTGTCAAAATCGGACAGGTATCCAGAACACAAATTTTGACACATCTAAACCTCGAGATTGACCCCAAGGCTACGTAGAGCTAAAGGCACATCATAGATCCATCACTGGGCTAAAATTTAGAAAATTTGGCTATAAACGGTCCTCCAAATTGCATATGGCGTCTACCGTAACGGCCCTGCGGGCCGGGGGGGACTGCCCCCCCTGGACCCCCACAGAGGGGGCTGCCCCCTCCGCACCTCCCCCAAGTAGGTTCGAGAGAAAACGTGCGCCATGATAGGTCTTCCAAATTGGACCCTAGTGAAGTAATGGCTCTACATGAGCATGGATTCTCACTTGCAAAAGAGCAGCCAAAAGCCCATACCCGAATAGAGACAAACAGAGACCCTAGAACAGCAATGGGCCAATCTAGCCATCAAGGGCTAAAAGGCCACACCACAAGAACACAAAGACATTGTGTTCAAACCGTGTCTAGTTAGAGCAAAATGCAACTTCAGCAAGCTACAAATGCGAAGATGACTAGACATGACACTCTTGACGAGAGATGTACCTTGAATAGCACTGCAATGACAACCCAAGACAGCGGTGGAGAATCCACATCTGGTCGTGCAGTTGAGAACTCAAGGGCATCTGTCAGAAGGCTTAAATTTACAAGCCAGGACCTGGAAGATGAAGACATAGTACCACCTGCTTATCTTAGGGTCAAACTCACCGCGAAAAGAGAGCATACTATCGATGCTCTGATTGATGAAGGAGCAGATTTCAATATCCTGACCTATGAGTCATGGACCCTACTGGGCCAACCGGAGCTCACACCGACTAGTGCAACTCTTAGCCCTTATGGGGGACACCCACAAGCACTTATAGGGAAGTGCAAAATCCTTGCGACAATTGAAATGGAAAGCTTGCCTATCCTATTTCATGTTCCTCCAAAAAGTGCTAGTTGCAGGAAAGAAACCCTCCTAGGAAGACCCTTCAAAAGGGCGACCAAGTGTGAGGCTGACTATGTAGCACAGAGGATACACCTGACACTACCGGGTGTGAGGATAGTCACCACCTTTAGCAAGGGTGACCTCATCAAACCTCAAGGGAAAGGCAAGGAAGGTGATGACATAACAGTCAAGCCTACAAACGAGGGCAAGGACTTGTTGGAAGAGTTGATACAAGCACAGGTCGAACAACGAGAACCAGTGAGTGAGGCCATGCCGGAAACAAGAAGGTCAAGAGACAAGGCCAAGGACAGGGTTTGGACTCACAAATATCGTAGAAGACCACGAAAGAAGCCCAAGCCTTATAGACGGAGGAGTCGATGGAGAGTCAGCACAACACCGCGATGGATATCCAAAGCGTTGCTACGTGCTCAAGGATACTACGCAGGTAACCAATGGATTTGGGTGCCCAAACTCCCTGCTAGGCCACCTCTATCAGAAGCCCAAACTATGTCCAAAGCAAAGAGGCGTAGGAGGAAAACTAAACGAAAGGCCAAGTTTCAAACTAAAAATATTGGAGTGATTGAGCCCATCACTACTGAAATCAAGAAACCAAACATGGCTTATCAAAAAGTAGATCCTCAGCCTAGTGTGCTTGACAAGCGGACATCAGATGCAGCCACTGAGCGTGCACAAAAATCATTAGTGCCCAAGGAGCCTTTGAATCCCCAAGAGGAGAACAAGCATCATAGGCACAACATCGCTCAAGGCAAGGCTGATCGCTCAACAAAGCAAATGGCACAATCATCTAATAGCCTTGAGAAAATCGTTCAGCTAGTGCCACATCCACCTAGGAGCCCTAGATCTCCTATGCCCGCTTGTCCCAAACAGACACAGGAAGCACCACAGCAGTTGTCAAGGGCGACTACTCGATTCCAATCTCTATCTCCATCTAAGCTTCCAATCGTCAAAGAGGTGGGACATGATGCCATCTGTAGCTCTCGACCCAAGGATATGCCTGAGCCACCTAATGCGACTAGATCAGCTCATGTTCAATCTACACAGATGAGTGCTCAAAGGCCAACAAAAGACGCAACCACTTCTGATCGCCCTAGGGACTTGACACCACAATCCACCAAGGGTAGCCAGCCCACTGAACTAGTCGTTACTACTTCCAATTCGGGATCACAGCAGTCACAGCCCTTGGCCGTGACAATGCTCCTTGTGGAACGTGTCCTTAGAAGATCACCTATGGAAGAGGTGCCGCAACCAACTTCCTCGAAAACTCTAGCACTTTCAAAGGGCCTAAAGCCTAGGCTGGAGGAGTCAAACGCAAGGGAGTTGGTTGAAAAGATAGACTCTTCGAAAAGGGCAGCAGTTGTGCCCTCACAATCGGGCAAGGCTATTCAGCAAACCACGGCTATGTCCCATAAGGACACACTAGATAAGGGAAATGCTGAGGCCCGACTGAGCACATCAACGGTCGATATAGCCCAGGGTCATGAGTCGTTGAGAGAGGCACCTTCATTGACCAAGAAAAAAGAGGAGAAAGCAGAGAAAACAACAACAGATGCAGGTGGTTGTGGACTCCAAGAACATTGAGACGAAGGGCACTGGAGAGCTGATGAATGAAGCATCGAGTCCATCCACCAAGGAACCCACTGATGCCTCTCCTAATAGCGGTGAAACCCCAGACACATCCGTGTGTTCTGAGAAACCAAAGCAACCGTTGCCATCAACAGTTGCAACACTCTATCCACTGACAATAGAGCTCACATTGATCAATCAAGAGTGGATACAACGCTGTCACAACAGGGTGACAAATCTATACCAGTCACATCCGAGAAGAACCATGATGAAATAACAACAAAACCTCAGGAGAAACGTGAGAACCCCAAGAGCACAAGGAATCCTAGCGTTGACCAATCTTGCTCATCTAGGCCTGAGCCCCCAGCCATGCTAAAGCCTAAGGAAACTCTTAGAACTTTGCATGAGATAGCAACCGAGCAAGCCCTCGTTGAACATAGAAGTGTCGCAGAATGCTTAACTGAGATGGAGGCTAAGCTCAAAGTGGTCGCACGTGTCTACGTCCTTGCGGATGTGGGCACAATCCCCAAGGAGCAGCTTGGAGAGTACTTGACCTTTCCTCTATCATGGGAAGAACAAGAACATCTTAACGGGCACTATGACAGGCTCCTACATCAACAGATGCGACTCATCCCTGACGAGGAGGCTGACGAACTACGCTTAACCGTCACATTCAATGAAGTGCTATGTCGACCGAATCTCGTAGACATAGAGCTACTAAAGCGACTGTCAGCATGCCAGAGTCAATTTGAGCGGCGTTGGTGCGAAAGCCGCGTCGTAATGGCCGAACTAGGGGCTCAGATCATGACGGTCTCAGAAGAGCGGTTGGCCAAATGGCGGTCTCAAAGAGACCCAACCTACGTGGCACCAACTTCCCTTCGAGTGCTCACTAACATTCGGGGTACGGACTTAGCTAAGGCTAGGCTACAGGGCCCTTTGATTGATAAGGTTCTCACCGAGGAGGAGTTACATATTGCCAGTAGACTCGGTCAAGGTTCCATGCTACTCGACGTGGCAAAATATCTATCAGTATTAAGTCAGCTGCCACGAATACTAGATGCGTGTGCCATGCTCCGGTACAACCCCGAGTTCTACACTTGGTTCTTATCCTCGTGAAGTGACATGGATTCATAGATATGTATATAAATAAACACTGATTTTTGTGTCACCTTGTATAAACAATATCAACACACACAAGTAATCAGAGTCAAGCGCAGGGAGAAGAGTTGGTTCTAACAGGCTAACCTCCTTAAGCCCTCTTCTCATCACACATTTACTTGTCATGTGCGCTTGATAAACCACACTAAAATCCCTTCCATGCGAACAATTGTACCCTGTATCAAGGTCTAACCCTTGGTTCACACCTTGCAGGTTTCCTTTTTTACCGGAACGCATGGAGCATCATGGAGATTTGGCTTGCAAAGATGCTCTTCGCAAGAGACGGGAGCATGTGGCACGCGCCCCTCCACCAGAGCGCTATGTGCCCACCATCAAGAGGTATGCCAAGAAGCGGGGCCCTAAGCGACATTGCCCAGGGCGAAGGCCGAAGAACCCGCGAGTCCAGAAGGTCAAGACTCGAAATCTGCAACAGGCCACAGCACTAGTGGTGCACACTCCCAGCTCCTGCTCGGGCCCCAGACGCTCAAAGGCAGAAAGGGCAGCTCGGGAACGAGAAGAATTTAATGAATTATTTAAAGAAATTCTGGAGACGGTAGCGAGCCGGGATTATACCATTCATATCCCGGCCGACATGTTCCCTGCTCGCCCCCACGGGAGCCCCACACCAGCAGAGCCCCACACCAGCAGAGCCCCAATCACCCGGCCATCCAGACTCGCCCCGCCTCGTACAAATCGAGTAGCCCATAATGCATAAAGGGCTTATCAAATGATAACTGGCCAGGACTTTTGGTTTTTAATGGTTAAGTGTTCCCCGACTTGTTAAGTGTTGACATGTTCCTAACTTGGATGAACTTATTATATCTGCGTTTAATATATGCTATGTCTTTAGCAAAAGAAAAAGTTAATCAAGCGCAGGTGATAAATGTCTAGTCAACACCATAGAATTCAAATAAGTGATGCCTCCTTGCATTGCACTGGTTTATTATAGTTGCGGCATACACAATGCATATGCTCTCATGAAGCGACAAGTGAATGCAGGATAATACAGGTCCCTGTGCGAAAATGCTCGATGCCAATCACTGCAACACCCACAACCCCATAGCAAGCCGCGACAAAGCCACGCTACCGAAAGCACCCTTGCCAATCGCCCACATCGCCACGCTCCCTTTCTGAGTCAGGCTCTATAGTTGTCTCACGGCAGTCGTTACCTCAATTGTACCAGCATCGCATGTGCCGCAAGGAGGGTTGCAATATCTCAAGTGTATCTCCCCCTTTCACCAAATGCTTCTCTAACAGCGAGGCTAGGGCACCATCATCATTGTACTACTCATTTTCTGAGCCTTCGAAGCTTGACATTTTCCAACCCATTGAAAGGCTGATAGCCTCAACATATTGTAATGATTGTACTCAGGCAAAATCAAAAAAAAAAAGAGAAAAAGAAAAAGAAAAAAAAGAGAAAAAGAAAAAAAAAAGAAAAGAAAAAAAGAAAAGAAAAGAAAAAGAAATGAATGGAAAAATAAGAAGCACCCACGATCACAGCACAGCACCTAGGGGTCCTCAAATTAGGTATGTCTGGTGACCTTGGTCGACCGGCTTCGTCCCTAGTCCCCTAGCCCCCTACAATCACCCACAATTGTTCAGGGCACATCAAGGGCAGGACATACCTGGGGAGCTTGTCTCGCCTAGGGTTAGACCTGTCACCTTGACCCACTTGCACAATTTTCTTTTGCACTCTGCCTTAGTACCATTGCAATCAGTGGTGATAAGCACCGCACGATTGGCCATGAAAAGTACACCGTACTCATCAAGCAAGTCCAATAGTTTCCAGCTACTGAAAGTGCGGTGTCCCTGTATTCAATTATGCTCCATCGTGCAGTCACAATGCAAAGGATGTCTCATATACCTTCACGTGTACTTCTTCTCAACACGGACAACTTTGCTTCATCCACACATTGTTATGAGAAACTAGCCCACGGTCTTCTAACTACGTAATATCTAACTATGCACAAGCACTTACATAATATATGCACCAAAGTATATGCACAGTTTGGGTCCTCAAGTGCAGGGCAATACTCTCAGCTTGCTTAGAGTTCGACCTGTCTCCCAAACTAATCAAATATGTCTTGTGCACGATAAGAAGACTAGCACTACCCCTTAAGGAGAGACCACATGTGAGGTTTTCCAATTGCAGGTATAAGGTGTTGTTCGCTCTTCATCAACACTCAACTTTGAATGCTTGTCCCTTACCATTCGACAAGCCCGCAAAGAATCGTCATGTGCAGAATCCCTAACAAACCAACACTTGTGCTGGCCATCAATGCAATCCCCAACATAGCATAGCCCTACCACCAACTCCAACAACCTTCCACCAGCCACCTGAGCCACCAACAGGCCCCAGGACCTTCTGCCACACCACCACCAACACTCCTCCATGGAAACCACAGGCGTCCTTGTTACCCACATCTTCGGTGCATGCTATAGCCTTCTACCTACGACGGTGAGTGCCATGGGACTGGCACTCGTCTGGGAGGGGGGTAATGTTAACCCCAACACAAAGAAAGCAAAAAGAAATAGAAAAGACGCAAGGCAAAGGTGGAAAAAAGGTAGCCCGACTGAAGAAAGAAAATGAGAAAAGGCCAAAAGCGCAAGGGCAACCTTAAAAGTCCAAGGCAAAGGCAAAAGGGGAAAGGCGCATTTTAAAATAAAAAGGCGCACCCTGAAATCTTGTAAAAGAGCGCCGGGCTCTCACCCGTGCAATTTGTAAATGTAGACGGGCGGTGGAAAGGAAGATAGGAAGATAGAAGGACAATGGGAAAAAGGGCCAAGGCTACGGCCGGCCATGTAAAAAGGGAAAAAGGGGATGACCGCCCAAAAGGGATTTAGGGTTTTGTATATAAAGTTGAAAAGTGAACGAGAAGCTCATTCTTGTGTGTGGCCAAAAGTAGCTCTCCTCTTCTTCTTCTTCTTCTTGTTCTTGCTTGCTTGAGCTTGTGCTTGAGAGAGGGAGTGTGAGAGTGTGAGGGAGTGAGTGTGTGAGGGTGAGGGACCGAGGAGGAGAAGCTCTCCATCGTCTCCTCTCTTCTTCTCTTCTCTTCTCTTCTCTTGTCTTGCTTGCGGCAATGGAGCTTGGAGCGTGGAGCTTGAGGATGGAGCTTGCTTGAAGCTTGCACTTGGATCGTGGAGCTACCGGAGTGTGCGGGAGAGGAGGTAACTCGAACGACATCAAGGTAAGCTCACTACACCCGTAGATATGGATGGCGCGTCGGCTATGTGAGAGGTAGCCATTAGTGCTCGGCTTGGAACGCTTGAAACAATAAGCGGTCCGAGGGTCTTGGCGGTTGAGTGAAAGCTCCCACAGTAGGTCAACCTAAAGGGAGTCTGTCCTATAGCTATTTTATAAGCTGTTTGATAGGCCCATAAGGCTGCCATTAGCTTGTTGTCCTGGTTGTTGCGCGAAGTAGAGACCACCTTGGTCAGGATGCTCACTACTAAGATCTTATTTGTAGATTTTTCCTGGCCGTTCGCTTGAGGGTAGTAAGGTGAGGATTTCCAATGTATGATCAGAAAGGTAGATAGGAGGTGGGCAATCACTTCATTGATGAAATGCGTGCCTTGATTGCTAACTAGTTCAATGGGATAGCTGACTCACGAGATCATCTACTCCTAAAGAAACTTAGCTATGGTTTTAGCATCATTATTTCTAGTGGCTCGTGCTTTTGCCCACTTTGTGAGGTAGTCTATGGCAACTATGATGTACTTGGCCTGCGAATATTGTGCTATGGGACTAATTGGCCTGATGAAGTCAATTCCCCATTTTTCGAAAGGTTGCCTTGCAATGATTGGGGTTAGCTCCATCTTTTCCTTGTGAATAGGTACCTTGGTCTATTGGCATTCTAGTGTTTTACAAATCATGTTGTGTCTCGAAAAAGTGTACGCCACCATAGTTGAGACTATAGTACCTTGCAAGCTATCGTGTCTCCATTGAAATGTCCTCCAACAATTTTGTTGTGTGCTTCTACAAGTACATTATGCATTTCATGCTTGCACACACACCTACATAGCAAGTTGTCCTACCCTAGCCTATAGAGATTACCTACTCTATCAACTGATAGGGTTGCATCTTGAGGATGATTCGCCTAAGTTGAGATTTGTCGATGGGTCTTTTGGGTAGTCAGCGTTCAAGCACTTAGACTATGTCATCTACCCAATATGGCATCAAGTCAGCTCTAAACAAATATTTCTCGCTAGACAAGTTAAAGAGATGCACATCTTGCAAATTGTCGTTGGCGATACCCTATCTAGCGGCTTCTCCTATGGATACGCGGGACATGTGGTCAACCATGTAATGCTATTTCCCCTTGCACACAACCACAAAGAAGTCAAATTCTAATAGCATGATTAACAATCAAGCAATGCATCTTATAGCAAAAGGTTTATTAACAAGATAGAGCAAGGCTTGATGGTCAACAAAGAAAGTAAAAGGCATAGCCAACAGAAAATGCTAAAATTTCTTTGCAGTAAACACCGTGGCTAAACCTTCTCTCTTCGTCATGGAATAGTTCATTTCGGTGTCTGTGAGTTGTCTGCTAATAATAAAACTCATTGGATAGTCTAGATTATGTTTGCTAGGCTGGCACAACACTGCCCCCATGGCAAACTTCAGGGCGTCAATGTGGACGTGGAAGGTTATGGTCTAGTCTAGGGCTTGTAGTATTAGCACAGTTGCCAAAATCTTTTTCAACTCTTTATATGCACATTGGCATTCCTTGATCCAATCGAATATTATCAACAGTTTGTAGAGTGGTCTAGTGATTAATGCATAGTTCAACACAATCACAGATAGTACCCTATATGCCCTAGGAAGCACTGAACTCCCTTGTAATTGGTTGGTGGTGGAAGGTCGATAATAACCCTAACTTTCAAGAAGTTAGTGGCAATGCTGTTCTTGGACACCGCGTGCCCTAGGATGCATCCATGCTTCACCCAGAACTGGCACTTGAGGGGGTTCTTTCCAACTTGAGTGAACACATAGGTCATCAACAAAGGCTTCTAACTCCTACCAAATCATGTTCTTAAAGATGATACACATGAGCCATTTGAATGTGGTTGGTGCGTTTGTTAGCCCAAAGGGCATGACTATGTAGGCAAAGACACCCCACTCGGTAGCAAATGCGGTCTCATGCATGTCATTAGGATGCACTTGCACCTGATTGTAACTTGAGAAACCATCCAGGAAACTTTAGGCTTCCTTGCTAGCCACTCTCTTGAGCATATCCTCAATGCACGGCAGTGGATAGTTGTCTCTCTTCGTTGCATCGTTGACTTTCTTATAATTAATGCACACTTTGATTCTTCCATTTGTCTTAAGGATGATTACGATGGGTGAGACCCAATCCATTCACTTAATTTCATAAAGAAATCCTGCTCTTAAGAGTTCATCTATCTCCTCCTTGACCGCATGAGTATACTTGGGATTCATCAGATATGGTCACTGCTTGACTGGCATTGCATTAGGTGTCATGAGGATGTTATGAGTCACTACATTTGGATCCACTCCTTTTAGCTTGTCAAGTGACTAAGCAAAGACATCTATGTACTCTCGTAGAAGAGCAATGAGATTGGCTACTTTCTGCTTGCTTAAGTCATTTTGGCGATAAAGATAGGTTGGGCTATCTCCCCTTCCTTGGCCAAATTATCCTCTTTCACTTTTGTAGGTCCTTCTATAGGCTTGCTCGCTTGCCCTTGTCTTTTGGCTCTTAGCAAGATCACTACCCAATTGCCTCTCTTAAACTTTATGAATCGTTTTGGTAGGTCTTGTGGTTTTTTTGTTCTCTAGCTTCTGACTCCCTAGACTTTCTCTTCCTTTCTTCCTTCAACCTTCGGCGCCTTAGGTGGACTGGTTGGTCTCCCTTGGTGTATTTTGTATTAGGAGGTCAAGCTATCTTGGGGTTGCTGTTTGAGCTCTCTTCCGATTTAGAATCGAGCTCTCCGTCATCACTAGAAGACGGAGTCTCTCCTAGTGGTTATGGCTCTGATGGTGATTCCATTCTCAATAGAGGCACGGCAAGTGGTTGAACTAGCCATGTTTGCTCATAGTCTATCACCCCTAAATGGCCTAGCCAAGTGCGATCACATTTGGTTTTGAGAACTCCTCTTTTGATTCTAAATGCATTTGCGCTCTGTGGCTTTAAGTTTACTCTGATTTTCTCAATTACCCGACCATCCATGTCGTATTCTATTGTGTCAGTCTCCTCTTTACTAACTTCATTCATAGAATAGCAGTTTTCATACTCATCGTTTGAAATGTCCTCATTTGACTGCTTGCCTAAGCCTTGATGCTCCATTTCTTTCTCATCGGTGACTAAGGCCCAATTGTACATCAAGTTCAAACCATGCACCTTGGTCCACCTCCACTTGGGTTCGTCCAAGAGATCCTTGAGGGGTTTGAGTTTAGTGGCTGGGTTGCCAACTAGCTTATTTATCAAGTGCTCTAAGACCTCGTGGAACTCTCGCTTGTTGTTTGGGATATGGAATGCGATAGGGGTAGGCCATTTACTAGGGCTTCTAGCCATCATGCATAGTGGCATTGAGGATTTTCCCTTGGGCTCACCGATTGCGTTAACAACTTTTTCGCATTCCTCATTGTCTAAGAACGACATATTGATTGTGGCTAGCACATGCATCCAATTGTACTCATCCTTAGGGCAGGGGATATACTTTGTTAGCGACTCGTAAGATTTTCTAACCTAAGTATCACCCTTTAGCGGAGCTGAGATGGTATCGAGCTCAATTAGCATAGTTATTATTGTGTTTCCGCAGCAGAAAGGAGCGGAAAATGGAAAGAAGGGAAAATAGCAAAAAAGGTGCAAGAAAAAAGCAGAAAAAGGTGCCTTGACCGGCAACCAATCCCTGAAAAATTTAAATATTCAGACACGACCCGCAAGAAGCTTCGGTGTCGGGCCAAGGCAACGAAAGAGGAAAAAGACGCACCATTAAAATGCGGAAGCGCCCCCGAATTTGTGTAAAAGAGTGCCAGGCTCGCTCCTGTGCAAAGTGTAGGCATTAGTTGGGAATAGGATAAATTAGAATGGTGGAAAATGGGAAAAAGGGCCTAGGCTATGGCCGACCATGTAAAAGAGGGATGACCGCCCAAAAAGGATTTAGGGCTTTGTATATAAAGTTGAAAAGAGAATGAGAAGCTCGTTCTTTTGTGTGTGACAAAAAGAGTCTTCTTCTTCCTCCCTTCTTCTCTCCTTCTTGCTTGGGTGTGCTCTTGAGAGAGGGACTGTGAGAGTCTGAGGGAGTGAGCGTGTGTGAGAGTGAGGGATCAAGAGGGTGAAGCTCTTCACCATCTCCTCTTCTCTTCTTCTCTTCTCTTCTCTTCCCTTCTCTTACACGCACGACTATGGAGGATGGAGCTTGGAGATGGAGGAGGCTTGAGGATGCTTGAGCCAGCATCAAGAATCGTGGAGCTACTGGAGTGCAAGAGAGAGAAGGGTACTTGATCGGGCATCAAGGTAAGCTCATACACTCGTAGGATCGACGGCGCGTCGGCTAGGTGAGAGATAGCCATTAGAGCTCGCTCGGAACGCTTGAAACAATAAGCGGTCCGTGGGTCTTGGCGGTTGAGCGAAAGTTCCCACATTTTGATTCCGTTTTGCCGGGACCAACGGATTCAAGCTTGAGCACTTGCACGCTTCATATCGAGCATCGAAGTAGGGTATTTATCCCCGAAAAGGAGCTTGGGATAGGTAGGAAGTTGGGTGTTTTTGATCTTCAAAACATGTAAGTATTTTGGGATATTCTGGTTGTTTAATGATTGGAAAACATGGAGAAATTAGTTCAGTGTTTTGCTTTCGATTCATGTTGTGTTTAGAGTAGGTTAACAGTAGGAAATCACACCCGAGAGGTAGAGGGTTTGTTGCTGTAAAATAGGAAGAAAATCGGGGAAAATAGGGGGAAAATGGAGGAAATGCGCATTTGAATGTGTAGGAATCACTAGGAGAGTGATCTGTAGCGTCCAGGGAATGACCAGTAGGGTATAGGTTCTAGAAGGGCAAGGGAATCCTCATTTGCAACCAGCTGAGAGAGAGAGAGAGAGAGAGAGAGAGAGAGAGAGAGAGAGAGAGAGAGAGAGAGAGAGCTTGGGCGACCATTCGATCGATCAGGGCATGGAGTGACATTGCATTCGGCAATCCCCAAGTACATAGATCTCTCCCTCACCACTCCAATATCATTACTGGTGAATTTTGTGGTCTATAGTAATAGATATCTGGAGATTTTGGAAGAATCCGTGCTCGAACGTTCGTCGGGCTAGCGGAATCGAACACTCGACTCAGTGTTCGATTCCCAGAATCGGACACTCAGACAACCGTCTGATCGGACCACCTCGTCCGATTCGGACACTCGGATACTCGGATACTCGGACCCCCCGACTCGGACTAACCCTGTCCGATCGGACGAATTAGGACACGTCAGCAATTGGACCACCGGTCCGGTCCGATTCCCAGAATCGGACTACCTAGAATCGAACACTCGGACCAGCCTGTCCGATTTTAGAAATCGGACCATCCTGTCCGATCAGACCACTCGGACCAATCGGACCAGCCCAGAATCGGACCACCCTTGTCCGATTCATTGGACACTTGCTCGTCTGATTTTGAAAATTGGACACTCGGACTCTGAGACTCGGACTACTCAACTTTGACCCACCTGGTCCGATTCTTAGAATCGAACCACTGGTAAATCGGACGTCCGATTTCTAGAGTCAGACAAAAAAAAAAGGGAAAAACATCTACGAGCGACTGGAAGCGCAACCCGCTCCAGGACGACATGGCGAATGCCTTGTAAGCAGTTCCCAACGTAGGAGTCAAGACCAAGGGACAGTACTGGAGAACTCCCCAGTGACCTACCCCCTAGTGAACGGTGAGAAGCAACACAAACCCTAGGACCCACTAGAATGGCCAGGACTTGAGCAACAAAGCCTATCAGGCCCGAAAAGAGCGAGAGTGAGTAAGACGCCGGGAAATTGCTTGCAGCACTCACATTGAATTTCCGCACTTGAAGTACACTTAGGAAAGCTGAAAGCCTGATTGGGCACAAGTGCACGAGGAACAACACACTCACTGAGTGACCATAAATTGAGAATTGTATTCAATAATCAAAGGAACTCACTCAGATAAATCGCTCAAGGAACCCACTAATAGGAGAGAACCCAAGACATAGACAAACACACGAAGCGCAGGGTAGAACCAAGCAAGGAGCGCCAATGACAAGGATCTGTCTCACGACTAGTCAACCCGATCGATAGCGCAGCGAGGCGCAAGAATTCGACCATGACGGAAGAAAGCTCAGACCATCGGTCTACCGAGGAGCTTGATGTGAGTGTATTTCCACGCTATACAGTAGATGGTGAGTAGTTACGATGTGCATGCCTGGTATAAGCACCGTGGCAGGACGACCGATGCAATCATTGCAGACCTAGAGGAGGAGAGAAGGCTAGCCGACAAGGCATTGCAAGGCATAGCTGATTATAATAGGGATCAACAGGCTAGGATCCAAAGGCAAAGCATGGAGCTGCATGAGGTGTAGTGAGTGCTGAACTTGGCTGGCCAGAACCGAACAGGACATGAGAGAGCACTAGAGGGAGACCTGAGCTCCTCATGAAACGGCTGCTCGATAACACCGTAGTAGAGCAGAGTGCCACTGCACTAGCGACGTCTCTGCTTGCAGGATTAGGGGCAAGCCAGGGCTCAAGGAGCCAGGCCAAAATACCGATTGTTGCCAAGCAACTCGACAAGTACCAACCGCATGACGATCCATACAGCTTTGTTGAGCAGTTTGAGCAAGTCTGCGAAGCCAACGGCCTCAACGACCAGACTCAACGTTCGCAAGCATTCGGGCTTTGCTTAGGCGATAAGGGTAGGACGTGGTATACAAGCCTGGATGCCGTGGAATGAGCCAACTTCAATAATCTCAAGGATCTCTTCGTCAAGAGGTTTGCCGAGCCCGGATACTCCGATAACCTGCTAGTACGCTTGATGAATGTCAAGCAGAAAGAGAAGGAGGACATCCGCGACTACGTGACCCATGTGAGAAGTCTCTTTAAGAGAATCCCTCTAGGCAAGCGACCGACTGACAGAGCAGTTTCAACTGTATTCATCAGCGGAATTAGAGATGAGGAGTTATATAAGGCATTGGCAGGCAATTCAAGCTTGCAGCGGGACGTGGTGGCCAGAGTTTTTGAGGAAGCCATCAGAGTCGATGACCAGCTGAAAGAGCGAAGCTCTAGGAGCTCAACTCTAGAAGAGACTAACCCATGAAGCTTAGAGAGAACGTCAGCCTCTAGTGAGCAGTCAAACCCATCATCCCAAGATAAGGGGAAGGCCACCGAGATAGACCAAGGCTTGGCTGAGGTCAAAATGGAATTAGCCAAGATACAAGACATGTTGAGACGACCAACGCGCCCGAACATCCAGTGCATGTACTGTGGCGAAAACCACTTGCCGGCCAAGTGTCAAGACCCTAGGTCAAGACCTTGTGCTAACTACGGTAGGTTCGGCCACGATGTCGCACATTGCAGACTGCCATGAAGACTTCCATACTCGCAACCCTACGGCTAGCCTTATCTAGCTAACAGGCCGCAGCCATTCTTCAGAAGGGGATCCCCATTGGCTCTACCCACGCCTAACGATATGAAACCAGCTGTCCCTAGAATGGACATAAATCCTACCGGCATTCCTAGACCGCCTGGTCCTTATGTGACCCACCCATCGAGCGACGCTCCAGTACACTGCATGGAGGAGTCTAATGACAAAGAGACCTATATATACCCTTACATTTCGCATGACGATGAGGGCAACGTGATCCTCATGGATTATTGACCCGTGTCGGTGATGGCGTTAGGACAAGGATGGGGTAGAGGCCTAGGAGGGCAGCCACAGGATCCGGTCACTTGTTGGACTTGCGGACACCCCGGTCATGTCTCATCACGCTGCCCTGAAAGAGAGCAGCAAAACAAGGACAAGGCTGACCAAAGGTGCGTAGAGTGCGGAATCACCCATCTTTTCATAGACTGCCCAAAGCGGAAGTCGTCCTCCAACTCAGCTAATTTGCCATCCATCCCATTGGGGCTGTTTGGTGTTGAAAACCCCGATGGGGAGGCCACACCTATTCCCTTGCGAGTTATGACCCGAGCCCAAACGAATCAGGTCGGCATCTCTCTGCCACCCAAGACCTAGCAATCTTAATGCAACCTCAGTAGGAAAGAAAAGCCGCAGGCGAAAAAAGAAGAGATCGGAAGCTAAGGTCGCATTAAAGACCGAGAGTGCTACGACCTTACCTACTGGGAAGAAAGTCTCAAACGTAGAGGTAGAGACTTCAGCCCCCCTGAGATAGCCAAAAAGGGAAGCGCTAAGATAGGGGAATACCCGCATCCAAAGCGACAATTAGAGGCCATAGAAAAGGTGAAGGAATGGGTGAGGGAGGCTCAACAGCATCTGAAAGATGCTGAACCCATCATAGAGGACGAGATCGATGATCTCTCCAGCATGAGTACGCCAATGTCACCACCCCAACCTAAGTCGGCCAAAGCCACTGTGCCACAAGCAGTGCCGCTGAGACCAAGCCTAGACGCAACAGAGCTGCAGATTAGCCGCAGCCATTGGCTTGGACAGTCTAGGCTAAGAGAAGGACGAGTATCTGACGACCTCTTGATCACGCTAGTGACCATGCCTGTAACACTTAGCCTGGGGGATCTGCTTAAGCAGCACCCCGCCCTATGGCAAGACCTTAAGCAATGGGTCGAGGGATCGCAAGAGCAGGCCACGGTAGACCCTCAAGACTAGGATGTAGAAACACAATTGCCAAGTCTGACGCTGCACTCCATGTCTAAATCCTTGCACGTCAATGCCTTTTGGGAGGGCTCTGAGATGCACACAGTCCTGCTGGTCCTAGCCCTGGGTGACACAACAAGGAAGGGAATTGTAGACACGGGAGTCGGGGTTAGTGTGCTTAGCCATGCAGTGCTGCAGACTTGGGGAAACCCGCCTGTCGAAGCTGCTCGGTTTAATGTCACGCTAGCAAACGGTATGAGAGTGAAGCCATTCGGGGTCTTGAAGAATTGGCCAGTGAACATCACAGGTGTCCAGTTCTCTGTCGACTTTATAGTCATGAAGGGAGTGGACTACGATGTCCTATTAGGCCGACCTTGGATGCACAACGCTAGAGTCATCGAAGATTGGGGTAATGGCTTGATCTTCCTCGGCAATAGAACTGACACCGTAAGAATAGAGATGGACACTTGGAAGACCTCACCAGTCGACCTAGACGTCATCTCTGCTATGCTCAAAGGGAACACTCAGGTCAGGAAGCCCTATGGGCCCTTGACTAAGTATATCCCATGCCCAGAGGATGAGCGGGATTGGATGCACGTTCTCGCTACAGTTGACCTGCCATTCTCAGACCATGAGGCGTATGAGTAGGCCATCAAAAAAATCGGCAAGAAAAACGAAGCACTCTCTACACCAGTCTACATGATGGCAGCAAGCCTCCAAGGAAGGTCTAAGCCTGTTACCTTCCAAGTGCCATCCAACAAAAGGGAACTCCAGGGGGTACTGGAATACCTAGTAGACCAGCTAGCGGGCAACCCGGCTGCCAACTTCAAACCGCTCCAGGATCTCTTAGAGGATCCTAAGTGGCAATGGACCAGGGTGCACGAGCTGAACCTCATGTATAACTGGGCCCTGATTCCAGACCAACGACACGGGGTATACCAAGCCCTAGGAGACAATGGGCAGTCAAATGACAAGGATTCCTGTGATGAATACGAAGACTACCAATCCTTCAGTGATGAGAGCGAGGGTGAAGTGGATACCATAGAGTACGACACTGAAGGACGAGAAATTGAGCAGATACGAGCAGACGCCAAGTCGCAGAAAAGGCATGCCCTTAAACTGGAGCAAGGAGTCATGTGCATGAAATGTGATCGTGCGTGGTTGGAATGTATGGGGGCCATAGACCTTGAGCAAGCAGGCCTAGCCCAATCAGGAACAACATCAATACTTAGAACCGAATTGCCATCCGAATTGCGGCCACTAGGGGAGACCACCTCTTCTAGCGAAGATGGAGGGCTTGACTCTGAATCGGAAGTTACTTCGGATAGCGACCCAAAGATCCCTAGGCCGCCCATGACCAGACGCACCAAGGGGGACTTACCCGTCCACCTGAGACGCAAATGGTCAAAGCAGGATAGGGCAAAGCACCCCAAACATGCACAATCAGAAGAGCAGCGAAAGCCGCAGGACCTCCCTAAACGCTTCACTAAATTCAAAAAAGGGGATAGGGTAGTGGTTCTGCTAGGTGCCAAGCATCAAGGGCAGACGAGCGAACCAATCAAAGGACCAGCCAAGGTCAAGGAGGTAAACCTAGCCCTGGAAGGGGAGATACCATGACCAGTGTTCATTGCCGATGACTTGACTGGTGAAGAAGAGTTGAGTCTTATCACTCTCTTGCAAGAGTACATAGACGTATGTGCCTGGTCCTTAGAAGAGCTACGGGGGGTAGATCCGAGTGTTGTGACTCACAACATACCCATGATGTCGGATGCAACGCCGGTCAAGCAGCGACCGTATCCCATGAATCCAAAACACCCTCATGCTGTCAAAGAGGAAATTGACAAGCTAATGAGAGCTGGATTCATTTACGAAACTGAGCACACAGACTGGGTATCACCCATAGTCATTGTGATGAAGAAGAACGGCAAAATTCGAGTGTGCGTCAATTACAAGAAGGTGAACTCTGCTACAAAGAGAGACAACTATCCCTTGCCGTACACCGAGCACATGCTTGAGAGGGTGGTAGGCAAGGAAGCCTACAGTTTTCTGGATGGCTTCTCAGGGTACAACCAGGTGCAAGTGCATCCTGCAGACAGGCACAAGACCGCCTTTGCCACTGAGTGGGGCATCTTTGCATACATAGTCATGCCCTTTGGGTTGACCAATGCCCCTGCCACCTTCCAACACCTCATGTGCACCATCTTCAAAGACATGCTTCGCAAGGAGTTAGAGCTCTTTGTCGACGATCTGTGTGTCCATTCGACCTGGATCGAACACCTAGACAAACTTCGCACAGTCTTTGAACGGTGCCGCTTATATCATCTCTCCTTGAACCCCTTGAAATGTCAATTTTGGGTGAAGCACGGATGCATCTTAGGACACGTGGTGTCGAAGAACGGCATTGCCACTGACTTCTCGAAGGTCAGGGTTATCGTTGTCCTTCCACCCCTAATTAATTACAAGGGATTTCAATGCTTCTTAGGTCACACAGGACACTATCGACGGTTTGTACTGAACTACGCACTGATCGCCAGGCCATTGTACAAGCTGCTAATTGTCTTCGAGTGGAGCGAGGCATGCCAATGGGCATACGAAGAATTAAAAAAGGCTCTGACAACGGCACCGATTCTACGAGCCCCAGACTGGACCATTACTTTCCACGTACACATCAATGCTTCTAAGTTTGCCAACCTGGTGAGCATAACCTAGATTACCCAGTGAGTTTTGCTAGCAGGCAAACTCACTGAGACGGAGATGAATTATTCGACAACGGAAAGAGAGGGATTAGCCATGGTGTTCATCGTGAAGAAGTTCCAGCATTACCTATTGGCCACCCCTTTCATCTTCTTTGTGGACCATCAAGCTCTGGTCTATTTAGTGAACAAACCTTGTGCTACAGGACGTATAGCTTGATGGCTCCTCTTGCTCCTAGAGTTCGATTTCTCCGTGGTGGTACGAAAGGGAAAACAGCATTACATGGCTGATCACATGTCCTGTATATCCACAGGAGAAGCCGCTGGACAAGGTATCATTGACGAGTTACCTGACGCCCACACTTATTACACTTGTCCAGCGAAAGAGACCTATTTAGGGCTGATCTGACACCATACTGGGCAGATGACATAGTCCAAGTGCTCGAGCACAAACTACTGGAGCGACCAATAGAAAAGGCACAACTTAAGCGCTTGATCTTGAAGATCCAGCCCTATCAATTGATTACAGGCCAACTCTATAGGCTGGGGCAAGACGGATTGCTGTGTAGGTGCATATGTGAGCATGAGATGCATGATGTGCTCTCAGAGGCGCACAACGGCATTGCAGGAGGACACTTTAGCGGAGACACGACAGCACGGAAGGTGCTGCAGTCCCAGCTATGGTGGCCCACACTTTTCCGCGACGCTAAGCAATTCGTCAAGCATTGTGACGAGTGCCAACGGACAAAAGTCCCGATTCGTAAGGATCAAATAGAGTTAACCCCTGTTATTGCTCGCCAACCCTTCGAAAAATGGGGAATTGACTTCATAGGACCCATCAGCCCCGCGGCGCAATACTCACAAGCCAAGTACATCGTGGTGGCCACGGATTACCTCACGAAATGGGCAGAGGCTAGAGCCACACGAAAAAACGATGCTAGGACGACTACCAAGTTCTTATGGGAGTAAGTGATCTCGCACTTCGGTTGCCCCATCGAACTGGTTAGTGACCAAGGCACACACTTCATCAACGAAGTGATAGCACATCTCCTATCCATCTTTCTTATCATCCATCACAAATCCTCACCATACTACCCTCAGGCTAATGGCCAGGCGGAATCAACTAACAAAATTCTCATCAACGTCCTGCCTAAAGTAGTCTCAGCCTCACGAAGCGACTGGGACAACAAGTTGATGGTAGCCTTGTGGGCCTACCGCACAGCTTATAAAACGGCCGTCGGCCAAACCCCCTTTAGGCTAACCTATGGGACTGAAGCAATTCTACCATTAGAATTCTTTGTCCCTAGCCTGAGAATAGCACTCCAAGAATGATGGGAAGGGAAGGAAGCGTGGATGCAATGCTTGGTCGAGCTGGAACGCCTATCAAAAACTCATCTTCTAGCCACCCACGCACTTATCTGCGAGAAAGCACGACGCAAGAGCTGGTTTGACAAACATGTCAAGCAGTGCGAGTTTGAGCAGGGTGAATTAGTGCTCCTCTACTCAGTTAAAGGACATAAGCAAAAGATAAAATTCAGAGGTCTCGGACCCTTCAAGGTTCGGGCAATCAGCCGAACTGGTAATGTCGAGCTTGAGACCCTGGACGGTGAAGGAATAGGCTTCTTCAATGGCAGCCGTGTCAAGAAGTACTACCCTCCCACTCATCCTTTGCATGAGCCACCAATGTTAGAATCGCCGGTCAAAATATGAATAGCCACAATTACTGAAATCTACGAGAATGAGGAGGAAGCTAGAGAACCCGCCTACCTCCGTGTTACGGTCACTCCCAAGCAAACGTGCTCCTTCAATGCCTTGATTGATGAGGAAGCAGATTTCAATGTCTTAAGGCACAAGCATTGGATCCAACTTGGCAAACCACTACTTCAACCCACAACTGCCAAATTAAGCCCATACGGGGCTCAATCTTACGCACTTCTCGGGAAGTGCAGAGTCGCCGTTTCTATCGAGTCTGAAACTGTCCCAATACTGTTTTACGTATTGTCGAGTGCCACGGACGCATGCATGGAGTCACTGCTCGGGCGAACCTTCAAAAAGCAGACTCATTGCAATGTTGATTATGAGTCGCAGCGCATCCACCTAGCAATCAACAATGTGCGCATTGTCACAGCCTTCAGCAAGGGCCGCGTAACACCGTCACCATTCGCAGGGCCACCGATAGAAACATCCGTAGGCAAGACTAAGGAGGGGGTAATGCGCGTCTGCCGCTTCCCGATTCCCATAAACCGTAGACCGCAGCAAAAGCAAGGGCCCAACAGCCTCGCTTCCAATGGGTGCCTAAACAGCCTCGAGAATCGCCTAGGACTAGACGCGCCTGTCTGCATAAGACCTACAACTCTAAATCTAGGAAAGCAAGACGCAATCACCGGAAGCGCCGCGTGATTAAGCAAATATGGGTCCCTAAAACCCTCATGCTTGTGCAAGGCTACTATGAGGGGAATGCCTCGCTGTGGATCCCTAAGACCTCTACGGCCAAAGGCACTAGTCCTACACCGCCCTCAAGCCTGATTAGCCCATGTCCCCCAACACCTCAAAACCATAGGCCACAGTGCTCTCTAGAGCCCCAGCCATCCGACTCCTCTACGCTTCGGCCCAAGAGAGTCACACAAACTTATCGGCCCAAGCAACGACCACCACCACAGGTGGCATCATCTGACCAAGTCAACCCGACTCTCCGCAGCCAAGCTGACTGCAGCAGCCCATCTGCTGTGACCGACCCTAACCCACCCCTCTTGCCAACAGCCAGGTTGCCGACTCAAAGGGATTCCCAGCCGCAACTCTGTACAGTCAGGACCTCTAGTTCTAGCAAACCTCAACCACCCGTCGGCCTTATGCCCTCCTGTGAACGGAAGTCATTTCTAACGCTGGCTGCTGACCTTGCAGAGGACACCAGAGATGATGTGGTGGACTGCATCAAATAGCTCGATGCTACCTTTGTATCACTGGCCCTCAGCTATGACCGCTTGGACTTGGGTCTATTAGCAGAACCCTTTGCAACAGAAGTGCGCAATATGCCTTGCTCTTGGGAGACTTTTGAATTCACCTTTGCACAGGCTTCTCGCTCTGCTGCCGCTGAGTTGCTCGCTAGCGAGGTCTCCAAAGAGCAAGCCATTAAGCAACGCCTCATCACATCATATGACCCAGGGACAATGTCTGCTATCACTGATCAAGAGATTGCAAGGTTATCCCACCTTGCTGATACTGGATCACCCTTCTTAAGGCAGTGGTACGCTCTTAGGTTGCAATGGGAGGTTGACGGATGTCGCATAATGACCAACGCCGAGCCATCAAAACGGCAGAGTATGATCCCACCTACGTCGCGCCTACCTTGTATAGAGTGTTAACCACTCTTCGGGGTCAACCCATGGACGAGCATATCATAGGGCATCCCTATCTTGACTGCGTCCTAACAGAGGAAGAGCTCCACATCGCAAGTCGGGTCGACTCCGGTGACTTCCTCACAGATGTCCTCACGTACATTACACGTAAGGATTCGACCCTTTGATCTGGACCAAACTGCTCAACTGGAATATAACCCCAACTTCTACGCTTGGCTCCTACACAAATAGAGATGAAAGCCTTGGCCTTGCAACCTCCAATCCTGGGAAGGATTCTTCTTTTCCAAAGGGGGAAGGGGTAGTAAGGTGGAATGTAGTGGAAGGTGGAATGTGGAGGAATGTAAAAAATAAACGAAATAGAATCTAAAAAGTAAACCAAGTGTGAAACGCTTAAATTTGAAATGCAAAGGTAAAAGGTGGCGGTAAAAGTTTGAAAGGCAAAGTTAAGGCTATGTTTAATAAAATCTGCTATGCTTTTATTCTTCCAGCAAATTAGTGGCCAAAAGTACTAAAAATGGAAATGGCTAAATGTGAAGTTGGCGACCATGGCAAGCTAGGACAAAGTGGGAAAGCTTCCCTTCTCGGAGGAGGAACAAGTAAAGTATGGCCTTACGGTGGAAACGAGAGCTTTCAACCAGTTAAAGTTCCGCCACGTCTTCAACCTTGAAGACGTAGCCATCGAAGAGCCGGCGGTACACCAAATCATAGAGCAGTGCCACCTGCAGAAATACCTGGACACAGTGGGTCGGAGGGTAGATTACACCCTGTGCGCTGATTTCTAGCGCACCTTCAACAGGAACAGGGGCATCGTCACGGTGCATGACAATGAAGCCACCAGACAGGTACAGATCGAGCTGACCCCCGAGTTGGTGGAAAGGGCACTAGGGTTGCTGAATAAGGTGGAAAGAAAGCCGAAAAGAGACATCTACGCCATGTTGGGGATGGATAAAGTGAAGGTTCACACCAATGATGGAATTAGCCTGGCGGACATCCCCAACCAAGAAATTCAGCTGCAGGCAAAGATGGTGCATGCCTTGTTCTCAAGTCAGAGGTACAACAGCATAATGACCCGAATCAATGTACCTCTGCTCGATAGCATTGCGGTGCAATCGCTGGATGAGGTGAACCTTAATGGGTTCATGAGAAAGACAATTGAGGCCTCGGCGAAGGCCTTGGCAACAGGAGGAAGAGCCGTGGGAGGGGAGTCCCCGTCATCCCGATCGACCCGCAAGGCATCATCCTCCAAGGCCTCCACCATAGGGTTTGGAGGTGTCCTTACAGCAATCATCCAAGAAGCACTAGAGCAGGGACAAGCAGGAGAAGACAAAGAGGGAGGCGACGAAGAAAGTGGCGAGTCACCGTCACAGTCCCCGCCTCACATAGAAGAGCAGTAGAGGTCGTCTGATGAAACGGAGATGGACGTAGACGAAGAGGGAGAATCCCAGGCTACACCACAAAGGCATGCGGAACAACGAACCAAAGCCCTGCATGGAAAAAGAGAAGAGGAGCAAAAGAAGAAAGAGAAGGAAGATCTGGAAAGGGCTCGAAGGGAGTCAGTCAAGGATGAGGAGGAAAGAAAAAAGAAGACCGAGGAGGAGCTGAGAAGGAAGAAAGAGGAAGAAATAGAGCTGGCAACCCGTCGCTCCATCGAGGAGCAGCACAGAAGAGATGAGGAAGGCGCAGAGGGCCCGCACCGAACGGAGGCACCCGATCCCAGTACCAGCGTGCCAAAAATCGCACCCCTGCCCCCTGTAGAAGGAAGAGGAAAGGATCCGATGATGCCAACTCTCCCCCTCTTCATATCTTCCATGCCAGCCACTCCTATCATGATGACACCCCTTGCCATCGCCACCCAAGGTTCCACCCCAAAAGTTGACGAGAGCAACGTGGTCACTTGGCTACAATTTTTGGTGGAACGGGAGCTAGCAAGGGAAGCGGCCGTGACCACCTCAGCATCAGGAGCCAAAAGGGCAGTCACGGCTAAACTGGAGCCAAGGCTAGAGCTGAAAAGGCAGAAAATAGAAGATGTTGTCACCACTATGACCATGCCCCACCCCCCACCTCTAGCAGGCCAATACGACAAATATGTTAAGGAGCTGCTCTTGCAGTTGGAAAGGACCAGGGAAGAAAGGAGGGCAGTCGTGGAGGAGCTGGCAGCAGCAGAATGAGAATCACAAGCCGGCCTCCAGCTGGAGAGAACAAAGCAGATAACAGAATATCAAAGGGAAATCGCTGCTCTCAGGGAGGAAGCCAGCACTAAGGAGGCAAAGGAATTAAAAGCCCTGAAGGAACGTGACGCTGCCTGGGAAGGAAGGAGAAAAATCTTGATGGAGCGTCTCAACGGGGAGAGGGAAACAAATGCCCACCTTCGGCGTAAGAATGATCAGCTATCTGCAGTCAACCTGGAAGCACAAAGCCAGCTTGACAAGATCAGACAGGAGGCTGCGGAGCTGGACTAGTTAAGGGCAGAACAAGTGCAAAGGATGCAGGTGAAGCTGGACCAGCTCAATGCACAGATCGCAGATGAATGCCAGGAGCAGTACCGCCTGCATCATGAGCTCGAGGCCCGATAGCAACAACTCATGGCAATGACCCTCCATCAGGGGGAGAGCCTAGAAGATATGGAAAAAAGAGTAAAAAAATGGGCCGATCACAATGAGCAGAGAATACGGGACTTAGCATGTCGGCTAGCCAAAGTCGAAGGAGATAGGGTGCTGGCTGAGAATCAGGCAGAGGCGGCCCAACTCTCCATGATAGCCCAGCAGCACACCTTCCTCAATACACTACTCCACTCCACCAGAATGGAAGTAGATGAAGCCAATGATCAGCTACAAAGGAAACTAACCATTGCACACAGAGCACTCACAGCAGGCATGGACGTGCCGCTGCAGCTAGGAGGCCCACCGCAGAGCCTAGAGGAGCAGAGAAGATATCTTGCACAGGTAGGCCTGACGATGTAGGAAATAGATGACCTCGGTTTCACAGAGGCAAGAGCACAAGAAGATGAGCAAGCAGAAGGGGGTGAACCAGAGTTCGATTTGGGACCTCAGGAGGAGAAATACGTCCCACCACCCCCTCAGCCACAACAAGCGGAAGTGCAGCCCCTTGATACATCTGCCAAGAGAAGAGCGACCCAAACCAACCACAGGAAAGAGATGGTGGAGAAGGCAAGGAGAAAGCTGAATACCAGACCCGTTCCAAGACAGCATGTCCCTCTCCTACCGCGCACCCAAGATCCCTTGCTGAATTCCGTGCCAAATTGATTATCTGGGAACAGAAGGAGTATAACCGCGACCCCTTCGACTTGCACTTTGAGTTTTCCACTACCTTGAGGGTACTGCCCATTCAACTTGTAGAGGACGTCATCGCTATGGGTGCAAGGCTCAAAGCCAAGTGGTTAGCGGAGCGTGAGGCTCGTCCAACTGCTTGGGGAGCCGAAGACCACGAATTTTGGCAAGATAAAGTCCTCCAGGTGCCTAGATCAGTGGAAGGCTATAATTGCCAACCCACCTGGAGGAGAAGCATTTTTGACGTCAACCTTGACGCGTGGATGGCATTTTGCAACACCCTCCCTTCTGAGAGAAATGACCCTACCTTTATGCCGTATCCTTGAAGGATAGGGGTAGACTTCAATCCGTCCATCCACGGCAGGTTCGACTTCCCCATTATCTATAATACCAATAGCACCTCCCATAGGGATGCCCTTCTCTTCACCCTCCCCGATTTGTATAGTTCTATAGATAGATTTCTTAGCGAGTTCACCTCATGTCCCGACCTCGCATTCATCACTACTTGTAATTATCTTAGGCTAATTAGGATCCTAGTCCACCAAGAGCCCACACCCCAAGAACGCCACGTCCCACCCCTCTATTTTGACCCCAACGGCATAGACAGCAGCACCATGACTCACCTCATGATGCGTGCTTCTCTTTTGCCATCTTTCTGTGTTGCACTACTCGAAGATATGAGTGACAGCAAATTCACCCAGTGCAACCACCCCTTCCTTTCTGCCACCACCCTCAAAACCAGCCTCAACCTCAAAAGTGACTTGTTGAGTCAAAGATTCCTTAACAAGGCCCCCCGCCCTCCGCCATCCCGTACCCTCCATTCAGATGACGAGGAGTAAACTCCTGTCATGCCCTTGTATCGCTTGTCTCCATGTATACGCCTCCTTATGCTATTATATTTTATGAAAAAAAAAGGAAGAAGAAGAAGAAGAAGAAAGAAGCACCACAATCATCGCACCTAGGATTCTCCCTAACCCCCCCCCCCCCCCCCCCCTACTTCACACTTAGGACACATCAAGGGCAGGACTTTCAGACCTGTCACCCTAAGACTTGCACGGCACATCCAACGAAGCACGAACAGGGTCCTCAAGTGTGGGACGTTACCAGGGGCTTGCCCAAGGTCAGACCCATCTCCCAGTTCCACTGCCACGGGCACCACACACACTACACAACGAGACAGACACACCCCTTAGGGAGTGCACAACTTTTCTTACAGGTTATGTTTGCACTTCAAGACATGGCTACCCGTGGAAGAGGATCGCCCACGGCTTCCCTTAATGATCAACACTTCTTTTCCTGTACCGGCATCTAGCCATCTGCCTGCTGATGGCCACCCTGATTGAACCAAGTCAAGGTAGAGCTGCCATTGGCATAGATCTTGGAACCTCATCGTCCAATGATCCATGCCCAACGCCCCAAGATCTATGGATCACTTATTGATTCCACCGGCCTGAAGACCTTCAACTCAAAACTGAAGACCTTCAAATCAAAGACAAGGATCTTCAATCGAAGCCACGCGTTCTCAAGCCAAACAACGTTCGAGGGGTTTCTCCAGAATAAATCCCTCCAATACCATCATCCTAAGGGATTGCTTATTGCTTCAAGCATTTCTCATGCTCAAAAGACAACCGTCTACATAACTAGTGCCACAACCGTGTGACAGACGCCGAGTATCTTCATCGAGCCTAAAGTACGCCGGAATCTCTCCTGGTCATCATCCCTAACCACCCACCTACCTGTTCCGCCTAACAGCCGACCTAACTTGCCACTATGTCCCACCGCAGTGCCATGGGACTGGCACTTGGTTAGGAGGGGGGTAATGTTACCATGTTTTCGATCGTGTTTCCGCAGCACAAAGGAGCGGAAAATGGAAAGAAGGAAAAATAGCAAAAAAGGTGCAAGATAAAAGTAGAAAAAGGCGCCTTGACTGGCAACCAATCCCTGAAAAATTCAAATGTTCGGACACGACCCGCAAGAAGCTTCGGTGTCGGGCCAAGGCAATGAAAGAGGAAAAAGGTGCACCATTAAAATGTGGAAGCGCCCCCGAATCTGTGTAAAAGAGTGCCAGGCTCGCTCCTATGCAAAGTGTAGGCATTAGTTGGGAATAGGATAAATTAGAATGGTGGGAAATGGGAAAAAGGGCCTAGGCTATGGCCGGCCATGTAAAAGAGGGATGACCGCCCAAAAATGATTTAGGGATTTGTATATAAAGTTGAAAAGAGAATGAGAAGCTCATTCTTTGGTGTGTGGCAAAAAGAGTATTCTTCTTCCTCCCTTCCTCTCTCTTTCTTGCTTGGGTGTGCTCTTGAGAGAGGGAGTGTGAGAGTGTGAGGGAGTGAGTGTGTGTGAGAGTGAGGGATCAAGAGGGTGAAGCTCTTCACCATCTCCTCTTCTCTTCTTCTCTTCTCTTCCCTTCCCTTCTCTTGCGCACGCGGCTATGGAGGATGGAGCTTGGAGATGGAGGAGGCTTGAGGATGCTTGAGCTAGCATCAAGAATCTTGGAGCTACCGGAGTGCAAGAGAGAGAAGGGTACTCGATCGGGCATCAAGGTAAGCTCACTACACTCATAGGATCGACGACGCATCGGCTAGGTGAGAGATAGCCATTAGAGCTTGCTTGGAACGCTTGAAACAATAAGTGGTCCGTGGGTCTTGGCGGTTGAGCGAAAGCTCCCACAACAGTCTTCCAGGTGTCCACTTCAGGATTGTCTAAAACTCAAAGACAATGAGCCTCTGATCAAAATAGGAATTTAAAAAAGGCAATACATATGGTGCAATTGCTTCCTTTGAAAGCTTGTTCTAAATATTCGACTATACAAAGCCATTAAACTAATGAGCATAAGTGTTGCTTGATTGCTGCACCATGGAAGCCTACGTTTGGCCCCCATGACTTGGTCTGAATGCATGGTATAATATCAATGAATGACGAGTCCATATTCTCATAGATGATAGGTCAACTCACAACTTCATTAACTATACATTGGTTTAAAAACTACACTTGCCCCAAGTCCCTAGTGCTCATTCTTATGTTGATTAAGTGTGTGCTCTCTCTCTTTTTTAAAAAAAATATCATTGTAACATTGTCTTCTAAATTTTTATTCTCATTCTCGTACCACATATACATGAGAAGATGCACCAATTGGTTAATGAATACAATGGCGTATTTGCTCCAGATTTGCCTTCAAGTTTACCCCCTAAATGTAACATAATGCATAGTCTTGATATTTTACCAAGAAGTAAACCCATTATTCAACCAATTTATTGACTTAGTGTTAGTGACACTAGCGAAGTCAAGAAGCAATTGATTGATTATCTCCAACAAGAACTTATTCAACCTAGTTCTTCTCCATGGGCTTCACCAATATTATAGGTAAAAAAGAAAGGATGGGTTTGTGCATACATGCATAGATTACTATGATCTAAATGCAATCACCATTAAAAATAAGTATCCACTTCCTTGAGTGGACGAGTTGTTTGATCAACTCAAAGGAGCATGATACTTTACAAAGATTGACTTGAGGTCAGGATACCATCACGTATGTATATGCATGGAGGATACATCAAAAACTACATTTTGAATGTGTTCTAGGCATTATGAGTTTTTTATTATACCCTTTGGCCTAAGTAATTCTCTTGCCACATTCATGACATTTGTGGATAGTATATTATGTCCATATCTCAAAAAGTTTGTTGTTGCTTTCCTAGTTGATATTTTTATTTATAGTCATTCTGAAGAAGAACATTGGAAATATCTTTGATTAGTCTTTGAGTTTCTTAGGCAACACAAAATTTATGATAAGGAAACTAAACGTGGATTTTTAAAGACAAAAGTTCACTATCTTGGCCATATCATATCTGACGAAGGTATTAGAATGGATCCAAAAAGGTCCAAATTATCTTACAATGGTCTCATCCTACAAATTTAGAGGAGTTAAAAGTGTTCCTTAGTTTGGTAGAATTTTATCGTATGTTTATCAAAGATTATATTAAGATGGTTGTATCTATGACAAATCAATTGAAAACTCAAGGTTGCACTTTCTCTTGGGGTGAGAAGCAACAATGCAATTTTGATAAACTTAAAGTAGCTATTGTTATTGCTCCAATCCTAGCTATAGTGGATCCACACAAACGGTTTGTGGTGGAAACTGATGCTATTGCCACAACCATTGGAGTTCTCCTCCTCCAAGAGAGTTGACCCTGGCTTTTGAAATTAAAAAGCTAGATAAGACTTAGAAAAATTATTCTACTTGTGAACTAAGCTCTACGCAATTGTCTATGGTTTAAAAAGATGGCAACATTATTTGTATGGAGCTTCGTTTGAGGTAGTCTTTGATCAAGAGGGTATCAAATGGTTTACTATCCAAAAATATTTGCAAGGAAGAAAGACTCGATGGGTAAAATTTCTTCAAGAGTTCAACTACATGTTACGGTATCACAAAGGTCGATATAATGTTGTAACTGATGCTTTGAGTAGAATGCTTGAGATTGACACTCTCTTATTTACAATGTTGAAGAGTGATATATTAGAATCTCTAGGAGGCAAATGTGAGCATGATCTGTCTTATGAAAAGGCATGGAATGTGATTAAAAGAAGAGATTCCTCATCAACTCATGCATAAGCTATAAATTCCACACAAGGCTCCTCTCTTACATGTGATGAGCTCAATGGATGGAAGAACTTTACCATTAATGATGGGTATTTGCTTCACAAAGGTCAAATATGTGCCCTCCGACTTAGACACATGGGCCCAAATTCTTTATGTGTCATGATAGTCCTAGTGTAGGTCATCCCAAGATACAAAACACCTATGCCCATGTATAAAGACACTTTTATTGGTCTAAAATACATAAGGATATAGAGCAATATATTCTTCAATGCCAAAAGCGTCAAGTGAATAAAGCCAAACATCTAAAGGTCGATGGGATTTTACATCATTTAGAAATTCCTAATGTCAAGTGAAAAAGTCTCTCTATAGATTTTATGGTTGGATTTCCTACTACCAATCATGGTCATGATGCCATTTGGGTAGCACTAGATAGACTCATGAAGATGTGTGGATTCATTCCAACAAAGATAGCAATTAAAACTCGTGAATTAGCCCAATTATTTGTGGAGAATATTTATCGACTCTATGGATTGCCAACTAATATCATAAGCAATTGTGATCAAAAGTTAAATATCCATTTTTGGAGAGCTATATTCAAAAGGTTAGATACAATGGCTAAGTATTGTGGATCACTCTCAAACGGATGGGAAAATTGAGCAAGTAGACCAAGTTCTAGAAGATTTGCTATAAGCATATATAAAGAAAAAAACAATCTCATAGGAAAGATTATTTATCCATATATTAGGACAAAAAATGAGCTCGACATAGGATCTAGGACTCTAGCCAAGTCTCCTATACTCACCTAAATAACCCCATGGCCTTGTGGTCAAGAGCGTATAGACACTACGATCTGATTTATTGAAAGAACGTGTTTTGTTGAGGGTTGAAATGATTGATTTTTTGGTTGATTTTTGTTGTTTTTGTCGATTGAATGGTTGATTTTTAATGGATTTTGTATGATGTTTAGTGGTTTTGGAAGTTTGGGAGTGTTTTGGACGAGGTTAATTATGTTTTGAAAGCTCATGATGTTTTATAGTGGAGAAATGATATTTTGTTGATGTCCTGCTTTAGTGTCTGATTGTGCCCATTTGAGTATGTTGGCTTTCTATTTTGCCATGTTTTTCTTATGTATGAAGGGCTGGAATAAGGATTGATGAATTTTGAGTGATTTAAGTGAGCTTAAGACTTTTGATGCCTTATGTTGACCCTCTATTGAGCATTTGTAGATCCTCTGTTTCTGTTCTATTTTTGTTCTATATACCTATGTAAGTGTGATATGGGATGAATGTGTAGTGTGGGAAAGTTTTCCAATCTTAGGAAGGGATAAATATAAGTTCAAATTAGCTCGAAGAAGTTGAAGAAGTAGTTGTTGATGACTTGAAGAAAAGACTGTAGTGACAATGACAGTAGTGAGCTCTCAAGGGACACTATAGTGGTCTTGGTGATCTTTCATACTAGAGATACCTCTTGAAAGGGGTATCCATGGCCTAAGAGGGGCTATGAATGATTATTATTGATCATCTCATTGTACTATTGAGAGAGAGAATGTATGAGAGAGAGTGTGGTGTGAAAGATAGCCAATTCTATGAAAAAAAATCTATCTACCTATGAGAGATTGTGAGGGAAAGGTATGGTGTTGGAAGAGAGGGAGAGAGATAGAGTGGAGTGGAAGATGAGTCTCAACTCATTGTTATTCTTCTTCCATTATTCTTCCATCATACAAACTAAAATAGACTTACACACATAGGTACGACTAACCAAGACTAATTGTGGTTAAGCCACTGACTACGCTGACTTATTGAATGTCACACACATGTACAGGCGTATCTAGCTAATGTCGGTCACACACATAAAGATAGAACGACTGAAGAGTAACAAGAGCTTGATATTCTAACACTCCCCCTCAAGCTCAAACCATCTGATAAACTCCAAGTAGTTGTCTGAAGTATATGAAATTTTCTTTACCAAGAGACTTGGCAAATATATCTGCTACCTAGTCTTCAGTCTTCACATGAATCAAGTCAATCTGCCTTGTAAGAACCATTTCTCTGATGAAATGGTAGTGAACCTCAATATGTTTGGTCCTAGCATGGTAGACAGGATTGCTAGCAAACATAACATTGTTGAAGTTATCACAATGCAATCTCACTCTGCTTTCCAGTTGTATTCCCAAGTCTTTCAGCAGTTTCATTAACCAAACTACTTCACAAGCCGCTAAGGCAGCTCCTCTGTACTCAACTTCTATACTAGACAATGCAATAGTAGGTTGTTTCTTACTCTGCCAATTGATCATACTATTGCCCAATCCAAATCCATAACCATTGATTGACCTCCTGTCATAGGCACAACCAGCCCAATCAACATCAGTAAACCTTGTCAAGTCAAGAGATTTTCCATATGCATAAAACAACCCATAATCTGTAGTACCCTTTACATATCGCATGATCCTCATGACTGCATCTAAATGTGGTTTGCGAGGCTTTTGCATGAACTGACTAATCAGCCCCACTGCATAATATAAGTCAGGATGGCGGGTAATAGTCAAGTATATCAAGCTGTCCACCATCTATCAATACATCATCACATTCTCTATGTCATTCCCAACATCAATCTGTAGCTTGACATTTTGATCAAGAGGTGACTCCATAGGCTTGTCAAGATTGTGGGAGAGAAGGAAGGAGTCTCACTTGTAGCTTTCTTGCTTGCACAATGGGGGAATACACACAGAGGTGGAGGCTGAAAACAGTTTTTCTCTTCTTAGTTGTGTAAGCCAAAAAGAACTCAAGTACATAGAAATAGAAGAACCCTATATATGGGTCTCAAACCAAACTCAACCAACTAAGGTGGCATACTAACTGAGCCACGAACTAGAGTAGATAAGGATAGCTGTCATCTAGCTATTATTCATGGGCGGTGTACCAACCGCATCTACAAGATCAATAAGACCTAGTAAAACCCTCTCCCACACATAGTAATAATGCACCTCAATGTGCTTTGTTCTAGCATGATAGACTGGGTTATTTGCCAAGTGTATACTACTCATGTTGTCACAATAAATGACAACTGGCCCATCTCTAGGCTGATGCATATCATAAAGTAGCTTATGCAACCAAGCTACCTCACATGCAGCCATTGCTGCGCCCTTGTACTCGGCCTCTGTGCTCGACAAGGCAATTGGTAGGCTGTTTCTTACTGCTCCAAGTGACTGCAGCACTCCCAAAAGAGAACACATATCCACTGGTAGATCGTCTATCAGAAATACTACTAGTCCAATCAGCATTAGTGTATCCATGCAACTGTATCTGAATCCCAGTCTCATAAAATAGTCCATACTGCAATGTAGACTTCACATACATGAGTATGTGTCTAGCCACATCCAAATGCGGTTTCCTTGGAGCCTGCATAAACTGACTTACCAATCCAACAGCATAGCTCAAATCTGGCCTGGTAATAGTCATATAAATCAAACTTCCTACTATGTGTCTGTACATAGTAGGGTCTTCTAGAAGCTCACCTGAATCTGCGCTCAGCTTCACATTCTGCTCCAAAGGAACTGAAATAGGCTTATAGCCTGTCATCCCATATTTGGACAGCATGTCCAATCCATACTGCTTCTGCAAGAGCCGTATCCCACTTGGTGATCTAATCACCTCAATGCCCAAGAAATAACGTAGCTCTCCCAAATTCTTCATCTCAAACTTCTGCTTCAATAGCATTTTCACATGAAGGATATCTTCATCACTATCACCTGTCATAATCAAATCATCAACGTAAATGACAAGTAGCATAATACCTTTCTTTGTTTTTCTCACATAAAGTGAGAAATCTACTTTGGAAATCTGAAAGCCAATAGTGACAAGATAATGTCCTATCTTGTCAGACCATGCTCTAGGTGCTTGCTTCAAGCCATACAAGGCTTTCTTCAACCTGTAAACAAACTCAGGATGAACAACATGCACATAACCTGGTGGCTGCTCCATATATACCTCTTCTTGCAAATCACCATGCAAGAAGACATTCTTTACATCCATCTGATGTAAAGACCATCCCTTCGATGCAGCCATAGCAATAACTGCTCTTACGGTTGCCATCCTTGCAACCGGACTGAATGTTTCTTCATAATCAATGCCATATGTTTGTGCATACCCCTTGACTACTAATCTTGCCTTGTATCTATTCACAGAACCATCTGCATTGTGTTTCACCTTATAAACCCACTTACAACCAATTGCATTCTTATCTTTAGGCAAAGGTACCAATTCCCATGTAGCATTTGCTTCCAAGACATCCATTTCTTCATCCATGGCTTTCTCCCATTTTTCTTTTCCCATGGCTTGCTCAAAAGAAGTGGGTTTTGGTTCCTGTTTCACTTTGACCATATATGCATAGTGAATGGCTGTAAATCCATCATATTTCAGCCTATCCATAGGATACCTAGCTCTGGTAGACCTGGCAAAGTAGGTTCACTCCCAGATGCTCTCAAAACATCCCTGGTCTTCCTTACTCCAGGTGTAACAATAGAAGGAATACCCGACTCATCATCAATGCTCTGTTCTGAGCCACTGGATTCACCATCCACATAAGAGTGACCTGCATTCACATCAAACATGGGCTGATCTACTTTCTCTTTTCCTTTTCGTGATACCTGCATACCACTATCTGCATTGCTTTGAGAAGATTCTCCTGATCTCAATCTGCCTATCCATGGCGAATAATGTGAACCACTGCTAGAGGACACTCTGGGTCCACTAATATTTTGTGACTGCTGCTGTGAATTTTGTGCAACATTACCATTTTGTGCATCTACATCATCAATCACATTTACTGGTTTATACCAGCTACTTATCTCATAAAAAACAACATCTCTGCTCACTGTAAACTTACGAGTAGAAGGGTTATAGCATCTATACCCTTTCTGCTACAGAGAGTAACCAATAAAGATACACTTCTCAGCTTTTGGATCTAACTTGGATCTCAACTCATCTGGCACATGAACATAGGCAATGCAGCCAAAAATCTTCAAATGAGAAATATCTGGTTTCCTACTAGTATACCTCTCCTCTGGAGTCATCCCATGTATTGCTGCAGTGGGAGTCTTGTTCATTATGTAGACTGATGTAGCAACTGCTTCAGCCCAGTAAAAATCTGGCAAGTCTTTTTCATTGAGCATGGCACGAGATACCTCTCCAATATGCCTGTTTTTCCTTTTTGCAATTCCATTTTGTTGTGGGGTATGACTACATGAATATTGCTGCTTTATGCCATGCTCCTGCAGGAACTTTGCAAACTCATTTGAGAGATACTCTCCCCCTCCATCTGACCTTAGGCATTTTATTTGCAGGCCTGTTTCTTTTTCAACCATAGCTTTAAGAGTTTTGAAATGCCCAAAAACTTCACTTTTCTTCTTCATAAAATACACCCAAACTTTTCTGCTATAGTCATCAATAAAAGTGACAAAATAATGATAGCCTCCAAGAGATGCAGCTTTAGTAGTCCACACATCAGAATGGATTAATTCCAATGGCTTCTTACTCTCTTGAACATGTCTAGGAAATGGTTTCCTTGCATGTTTTCCAAATTGACAGGCTTCACATACCTTATGCATTTCTACAACCTTGAATTTAGGCAATCCTGCAACAATATTTTGGGCCTGCATTGATTTATGTTGCTGTACATTAACATGACCAATGCGTTTATGCTAGATATCAATATCTGCAATTACACTGGTCCCATGTGCAAACATTGCTGCACTCAATTCAAGCATATCTACATCCAACGTAAACATTCTGCCCTTCTTCTTTCCTTTTGCTATCAAGCGACCTTTATTTTTCATATCCTTAACAAAGCATCCATGAGGATTAAATCTGACCTGCAAGCCCTGCTTAACCATTTGACCAACAGAAACCTGATTCTTGGTGATATTCGGGACATGAAATACATCAGACAGGTATTTCTTTTTCCCATCCTGCATAGACAAATGAATTTTTCCAATCTGCACAATAGGATGTGCAGTATCATCACCAGTCTCCACAAATCCTGGTTTTTCCGTTTTCATTGCATCCTCCATCCATTCTGCATGACCTGTCATGTGGTTTGATGCACACGAGTCAACATACCATACATCGTTGCTTTCTTCTGCACTTGTCACAGAATTGTTCATGTGCTGCACCATAAACAAATGCTCGTTTTTGTCATCACCCTGTCTACTAGAAGATGCATAATTCTCTTGTTACAATTTTTCATTCATGATGTCATACTACTTTTTATAGTAGTCTTTAGCCACATATGATTCATTTTACCACAGTAGTAGCATTCAACATTGCTTTTTGCATTTTGGCCTCTTTGCCATCCACCACGACCTCTTTGGCTCCCCTACCTATAGAGTTACCACGTCCTCCTCCATAGGACTGGTTTTCTTGAGTTTGCTGCATATTTTGATTTCTACCACGGCCTCCAGATCGGCCTCCTCTACCTCTGCCTCTACCTCTTCCAGCATTTGAGTAGAAGACAGCTTCTTTTGAAGTTCCTCCTGAAGAAGATGCACCACCATTTCTCTGCTCCTCAGAAATTAGAAGAGCAATTAACTCCTCAAAATCAGGAAATCTTTCACGGACGGCAATGGATGTTCGGAACTGTGCATAATCCTTTCCTAGACCATTCAAGGTCACAGAAACTAAATCATCATCTTCCACTGGCGACCCAATGGAAGCAAGTGTATCTACAATCTTCTTCACCTTCATGTGGTAGTCATTGATGCTCATACTTTCTCTTTGCACATTGTGCAACTCTTGCTTGAGCTGCATTTTTCTAGCTTACGTATTTGTGCTATATATTTTTGACAAAGTATCCCATGCCTCCTTTGGCGTACTTGCATCTTGAATATGCACAATCATAGAGTCTGAAATGCTGATAGACAGCCAGTACATAACTTTCCTGGCTCTCTCATGCCATGCTTTAAATGCCTGCATTTGCTGTTGATTGGGAACATAAGGAAGAACTGGTTCTTCTTCATTTCCTGCAACAAATTCCCAATATCCTTTTCCCATAAGGAAATTCGTCATTCTAAACTTCTATGCTTGGAAGTTGTTCTTGTCAAGATTTTCAGTGACAATCTGTGAAAGAGAATTAGATGCCATTACAGAACACTGCAAAAAATTCTGTCTCACTGCAAAGAACACAGCTTTAGCCTCACAAAGGCAAATCTGCAAAACTGACGAAAGTGGTATTTGACCACACAGTCACTTCCTAGTGACGATTTTGCATCAACAGGCAACAAGGATGATTCTGTAACTCCCAATGTCTCTGCGCACATGCATACGATGCAATTTCTACAGTAACTTTTCACCGACCTGTAGAACAGTGGTCGCACAGCATAAAACAGGACCTTTTCCTGAGTGCGTGCAGAAAACTTCCGCCTCCAAAACAGGCCCCGAAATGGCCTCGAATCAAAAAAACAGAGCAACCAAGGGCTAAAGCCCTGTCCCGCAGCATATTCTGCCCTCTTGCTACCAAGGGCGTCTCAATCTGAGACAATGCACTCTTGCACTTTCCGGCTGTGCTACCTGTAGAGACTTGCTCCCAAAACAGAAAAACGAAAGCAACACTGGTCCTCTTACCAGAACACTGCGAACTTGGCTTTCTTTCTTGAGCTCCTTACCATGAACAAGGCTCTGATACCACGTCAAGATTGTGGGAGAGAAGGAAGGAGTCTCACTTGTAGCTTTCTTGCTTGCACAATGGGGGAATACACACAAAAGTGGAGGCTAAAAACAGTTTTTCTCTTCTTAGTTGTGTAAGCCAAAAAGAACTCAAGTACATAGAAATAGAAGAACCCTATATATGGGTCTCAAACCAAACTCAACTAACTAAGGTGGCATACTAATTGAGCCACGAACTAGAGTAGATAAGGATAGCTGTCATCTAGCTATTATTCATGGGCGGTGTACCAACCACATCTGCAACTGATAAGTCGGTGACATAAATGCACAACGGTCACCCTGGCATATCACGAGTGGAGCTTGATATCTCAACAAGGCTTGCATTCAACCATACCATACTTTTGTAACATGTCATGAGCATACTGCTTCTATACCAGCCATATACCTTGAGGCGTAGAGAGTACCTCAATTCCAAGAAAATACTTTAGTTCACCAAGGTCTTTGACTTTGAATTCAGCCTACAAACATGATTTAATTTCAGCAATGCCCTCTTCATCATCTCCAGTGATGATAAGATCATCTACATAAACCACTAGAAATACATATCCATGATCTGTCTTCTTCGTGAACAAACTGTGATCTGCATCACCCAATCAGAATCCATGTTGTTGTAAATAATTGCTGATCCAAGCATTCCATGCTCTAGGTGCCTGTTTCAGTCCATATAAATCCTTTTTCAACTTACATACATGTGTAGGAAAGTTCGAGTGAACATAGCCTTTAGACTGCTCCTTATATACTTCCTCAACCAAATCATCATTCAAGAAAGTATTATTGACGCCCATTTGCCATAATTTCCAGCCTTTGCATGCTGCCAAAGCAATGCCAGTTCTGAGTGTTGCCATTTTAGCTACCAAACTAAAAGTCTCCTCATAGTCAAGGCCATATCGATGTGCATACCCTTTTGCAACCAGCCTAGCCTTATAGCATTCTAACAAACCATTTGACTTGCACTTAACCTTGTACACCCATTTGCAGCCAATGGGGATTTTTCCTTTAGGAAACTCAGCCAATTTCCATGTCTCATTTTCAGCTAGGGCTACATACTCCTCATCCATGGCAGCACACCAATTATCATTTGTAACTACATCATCAAACTTTGTAGGTTCTTTGTAACTTGTCACACTAGCCATATATGCATAATGGTGAGCTAAATAACTAGTGTATGTAAACCTATCAATTGGTTTTCTAACTCTCTCAAATCTCCATAACTGTGACTCACTCTGAGCTTGCCTCTCATGAGGCAGTACATAATGACTCTGCCTTGCTCCAGGCGTCATAATATACGAAATGTCCAACTCACTATCCAAACTATCACTGTTGGATGACTCATAACCTGCTGTAAGTGGACCTATCACATTCTCAAGCATCTTTTATTTTCCGTTATCCAATCTTCCCCTCACCAACATATGCGTATCAGTGGACATAGGAGTACGACTCCGCAAGCATCCTGACCAAGGACTTACTGTAGGTGACCCATCACCTGTAGGACCACTCATAGATGCACTCACTGTAGATGTATTTTTAGAATTACTAGTGTTGACTAATCCATCAGTAGACACTACAATAGGATCACCATACCACAATGCCAGCTCATCAAAAACAACATCTCTGCTAATCAATTGTCTCATGTGTAGATGGTACATAACACTTGTAAGCTTTCCAGTCTTGTGCATAGCCAAGGAACACACTCTTGACAGCTTTAGGATCCAATTTCTTCCTCTTTTCATCAAGAACATGCACATATGCAATGCTACCAAATATCTTTGAGTGTGAAATGTCAGGCTTATGACCATACAACATCTCATATGGAGTTACATCATGAATCCCTGCTATAGGAGTTCTAATCGCACATAGATAGTAGTCACTATTGCTTTAATCCAATAACCATTTGGCAAAATCTTTTCATTTAACATAACTCTTGCCAATTCCATCAATACCCTATTTTTCTTTTCTGCTACACCATTTTGTTGTGGTGTATAGCTGCAAGTTAACTGTCTTCTGATCCCATATTTAGCAAGGTACTTGTCAAAGTAATTAGAGACATATTCTCCACCTCCATCTTATCTGAGATATAAAATTTTACAGCTCAACTCATTTTTGGCATGCTTCTTGAATTCCTTGAATGCATCAAACACATCATCCTTATGTTTCAGTATGTAAAGCCAAGTATACCTGTTGAAATCATCAATAAAGGATGCACAGTAATGAGCACCACCAAATGAAGCATTATGAGACGGACCCTATACATCTGAATGTACCAACTGCAAGGGTCGTGAGCTATTCCGTACATGTCTCATAAATGGAAACCATGCTTGCTTTCCAAATCGATATGCATCACATACATGTCCAAAGTCATGATACTTGAACTTAGGCAGTCCAAGCACAATCTCCTTCTACTGCATAGATTTTAGCTTTTGTACATTCACATGGCCAATCCACTTATGCCATATCTCAACATCCCGTATAACACCATCATCATGTGCAAACATGGCTGATTTCAATTCTGGAATCGATGCATTAAGAGTAAACATTTTGCCATCTCTTTAGCCTCTAGCAATTAATTTGCAGCCATTACCATATTCTTCAACAAAGCATCCATCGCTATTAAATCTCACCTACAGATTTTGTTCTGCCATCTATAACTGACAAAAGATTCTTGGTTATTATAGGTACATGTAGTACATCATGCAGGCTCTTTTTCTTGCCATCAGGCATCAACAACTGAACAATTCTTGTGTGTTGAATGTCATGTTGGGTGTCATCCCTAGTACACACATAACCATGTGAACCTGCAACCATCTCATCGAACCATTCTCCATGGGGTGTCATATGATTTGAAGCCCCTAAATCAATGTACCATCTCTCGTCGCTATTCTTCCTAGATGCATTCTTAGACACATACTACATGGCAAACAACCTGTCACCCTGATCATCAGGAACTTTGCTAGATGAAGCATAATTTCCATGTTGTCTACCCTTGGCTTTCATGTTAGCCTGCTTCTTATGACAATCTTTGGCTATATGCCCATATCTACCACAATAATGAGAGTCCTTGTCTTTGTTTGACTGATCATTCGACTACCATGAACCAGATCCACCACCTCTACCATGGAGTGATCTCCCCCTCTCTAAAGCCACTAGATCCATGATGGCCCTATGTATTTTTGCCATGCCAGACATTTTGCTAATGCTTTCCATAAGTGTTTCGAGTGTCTCCTCAACCTCAAAAAGAGCCACCGCCTCTACCGCCTTTACCACACTGGCTAGAGTAAAGAACAGTGTGTTTGCTTTGAGACGTACTAGAACCTGTATTCAATCCAAGCTTAGCTTCCTCATGCAATAGCAAAGCAATCAACTCATCCCAATCACAGGATTTATCTCTCACAGAAATAGACGTATCAAATGATTTATACTCTTTGCCAAGTCCATTCAATGTCACTGCAATCATATCATCCTCAGACACTGCAGATCCAATGGTGGCAAGTTGATCCACTATGTTCTTGATCTTTGTAGTGTAGGTCTGAATGCTTCTACCATTCATAGACATGTTATTGAACTGTTGCTTTAGCTTAATCTTTCTTTCATGTGTTACATTTCCATAATTCTTCATGAGTATGTCCCATGCATCCTTTGGGGAACTGCATCCACTAATCTATATAACCATAGCATCTGATATACATAAGGAAAACCAATGTAACACCTTGCATGCTCTCTCAATCCATAGATTATGAGCCCTTTTTTTATCATTTGTTAGATTCCTTTCATGCATTTTAGCTTCATCCTCATCACCTATACATAAGTCCCAATAACCTCTGCCAACCAAAAAATTCTTCATACAAAACTTCCATAAAGAAAAATTTTTGTTGTCCAGCTTTTCTCCCACAATTTGAGTGATATTGTCAGTGCCTTGAACATTTGCCATAGTTGTAGCTTAGGTATTTAGTGATGTATACAACCTGTAAGTATTTGACTCCTTTTCCTTCAATTCAGGACCAGTTTTCTGCTACTCAGGACAGTTTCGTGCAATTCATGACAGTTTTCATGACAACCTGCTTGCTGTAAACTGTATTCCAACAATGAAAAAACACAGTCAATTGAGCATAAACCAAGCTCAAATTAGTTCAAAACATTCTATGGTAGTGCCAAAACATCCCACCAACAAACTATGCCCATGCAAGTATCAATGTTTGTACTGTATGCAAGTAGTAGTACCACATATAGCTATCCCACTGCTATAACCAACAGTATTTTATATGTTAAAACAAGAGTAGTCAGACCTCAGAAAAACCCCAAAACATCTCATTCAGTTGCCTCTCTATGCACAACTAGTTAGAATATATTGCATGTATGTCAAGTGAAGATGATAGATATCCTTCCTACAGACGATAACCAGTCAATACCTTGGTATAACTAGCAACAAATCAGTCCAAACTTTGGACTTTCAGCACTCACAATATCTCAAAAAGCATCTATCACTCAAGTGGTATGATCGAAGCATTTGCCAGTAGCAAATAAGCATCACAGATACTTCAACCCTATAGGTATATTGTTTCCAAATTCAAGACAGCAACCAATTCACTATTTCCAGCCTGCAAATAAGCTCAAAAATTGAGCATTTAACACTCCAATATCATGCTCAAATGCATGATAATAAGGGCATATACATTGTTAGGATGAAAGCCACCACTGCCTTGGAATCACCTACTGTTTACTACAGTAAACAGCCAGTCTGCACAGGTCTGTGCTGAATATCTCAAAATCTATGAGGAATTTGAGAAAAAATTCTTTTGCAAAGTTGTAGATCACATCGAAAAGGTCAAGACTCGCTGACTATTTCTCCAAAAACCATTTTTGTAGCGAGATATAGCTTTTGCAAAAAAATAGGCTGTAGGCACAATCTCCTTTAATGACATTTTCTTCATATCTAATGTCTTGATGTCAAATGGCCATTGCCAAGCCTTCAAGCTTCAAGCATTCAAGCTCTGATACCATGTTGGAAGAGAGGGAGAGAGACAGAGTGGAGCAGAAGATGAGTCTCAGCTCATTTTTGTTTTTCTTCCATTATTCTTCCATCATACTAATTGAAAGAGACTTACACACATAGGTATGACTAACCAAGACTAACTGTGGTTAAGTCATTGACTACATCGACTTATTGAATATCACACACGTATACAACTGTATCCAGCTAATGTCGGTCACACACATAAAGATAGACTGACTGAAGAGTAACAGAAGCTTGATATTCTAACATATGGAATCTTTGAACAAGAATAATATATGATGATTTCCATTAAAAGTGGTGTATTCTTTTGTTCTTGTAGTAGATTCCCTATTTTCTTGGTGTTCCTCTTGGAACTCCATGTTTTTGGTCCACAGGCTAGGGAAAACTACCATGAACAAGCATCAGAAGAGGCTAAAAATGAAGGGAATGACATTGTCAAGAGGAGAAAAATTCAATGGATTCTTACAAAGTTCCTTCTACCACTGAAGAATTGGAGATTCTCATTGCCAAAGCCACTTTCTACAAGAATTTCATCCCACAATAGCAGAAACATATTACCATCATGATGGATGCTTTATATGGTGGACTATTTCCTCTCCTTGTTGAAGCAACAAAGACGTGTATCTTGGTGGCCAATTGTTTGGGAGCAAATTGAAGTGCAAAAATAGAGAGAATGATTATCCATGAGAGATTTAGCATTCATTGAGAAGTTTTCAGAGATCATCAAGTGGGAATTCGTGAAGAATCTTCAGGAGTCGTGGTCAGTGGAAGTTCAAAAAACAAGAAAGAAAAGAGTTGGAATTTGTTTGTGGATGCTCAATAGTAGGACACATGGGATGTATGGTGCACTAACAATCTCCTGTTTGTCCAATTAGCAACCCACTTGGAAGCTAATAGACAAAGTGTTCTTCACAACATACACTATTGAAACCATTAGAAGCTAGCATTACTATGATGATGGCACAACAATGATAATTAGAAGAATGAGTTTGATACCTTTAGAATGGAATACCTTCCCCTCTGTAGCAAACTGAAAGCTGAATTCAGAGACATTGAAAAGAAGGAAGTAGAATAAATGTTGGCAAGAGAGTCCTCTTGAGACCGAAGCCCCCTCTGATTATGTTCTGTTAAGCACAAACAAATCAAGTGGAGATAACTCCCTAATGAATGACACAATCAAGAGGCAAGCACTAGAATGAATCCAGAGATACGTAAGAAGAGAGAATGCCAAAATCAAAGTCGAGAACGAGCTAGCAACAAAAGCCTCCTTTGACACCCTGGTAGCACTCTTTACAAAAGTTCCCATGGTGACTCAAGGTTCCCTTTCTAGTCAAATTCATCCTGGAAATATTGATGATAGGCTAGCAAATGTAGTCTCATTGCCCATCTTTAAGGGAGAGTACAATGAAGACCTTGATCTTCATGTAGCAGATTTTATGGTAGCATGTGTAGCTAACAATGTGAAAACCCTTGGGCATTGGTTAGCAATATTCCTTTCCACTTTCAAAGGCACGGCATTTCAGTTGTATGAGAGACAAGCAATAGGAAATTTTGGCACATGGGACGACCTGAAGTTGGCCTTTCTCATTAAATTCAAGTGTGAAGATTTTGAAGAGCGAATGCGAGAGGAGTTCATGAACCTGAATGAGTAGAAGCTTATGTCTCGCGAATGGAATCCATACTGAATATGTAGATAGTCATCACAACAAAGTGACAATTGGAAATGTTGGTGCGTGTCCTGTGGTTGATGAGTTTGCTAAGGCATTAATTGGCAGAGTGATTTATTCTTGGGGGATTTATACTTGTATGACCAATTCTAGCTAGCAATGGAGAGCAAGGATATCACTACCATGAAAATACCCTTTGAGTTGGTATGGATGCGTACTCTTCCTCAAGATGCAATAAAATTTATGGCACATATGATGAATGTGATTAAAAAAGTGTTAAGGGATTACATATCACAATTAACTCTGCAATTCATAGATGATGTATCAATAAAGGGTTTTGCAAAGGATAAGAAAATTGAAGAGCTGAATGAGCACGATTGCAGAGAGTTTTTTGCTAGTCATATAGCCAATTATTAAAAGATTTTGATTTACTTAGAGCAAGTGTATTTGACTTTTTTGGGCCAAAAGTCTATGTTTGAAGCTCAATTGTGAGTCATATGTGTGGGCCCTATATCAAGATTCATGTGGTGGGGGAACTTGCTTGACCTGCTGTGCCAAACACACCATATACACAAGAGAAACCTTACTCAAGAACACAAGAAGAGAGATGGATACAAAACATTTTCTTACTGGTTTCTTCTTCTTTTTTTACACACAATACAATGTACACAAAGTATAGATAAGATACAACATAAAGGAAAGTGGCCTACTAAGTCAAACAATGCTTAAGTGACTATACTAATCGACTGTCACCATAACTATGCTGTTTGTAGGTAGGTACAACAAACTAAATATAATAAGTAATAAGTTAGTGGCCATGTGAGGATCATAATGACCATTGACATGCTAAGTGTAGACACACGGACCCATCTAGCCAAGCAGTCCATCATCAATATCTGCAGGTGTTGAGCTTGCCATCTCAACACTTCCCCTCAAGCTCAACAGTATCTCTACAACTCCAAGTAGGCTTCGAAACTTTTGAAGCTATTGTCTTTGTAAATATGTCACCTATCTGATCATGTGTGTTGATATATACTAAGTCAATATCTCTTATAAGCACCTTCTCTTTCACAAAGTGGTAGTGCACCTCAATGTGTTTTGTCTTAGCATGGAACATTGGGTTTCTAGCTAGTTGTATGTTGCTCATGTTGTCATAATGAATGAAAATTGGACCATCTCCTTGTATATCCAAATCACCCAATAACTTTTGTAACCATAACTCCTCACAAACTACCATAGAAATGCCTCTATACTCAACCTTTATACTCAATAAAGAAACTATAAGTTTCTTTTTGTTACTCCATGTAATTGCTGCCCTACCAAGGGAAAACATGAATCCACTGGTAGATCTTCTATTTGACATGCTACCAGCCCAATCTACATTTGTGCATCTAAACACCTGTACATCCTTACATGTCTCATAAAAAAGTCCATAATGTAAAATGGACTTTACATACTTCAATATACATCTAAATGCATCAAATGAGGCTTTTAAGGCATCTGCATAAGCGGACTAACAAGGCCAATAGTATAGCTCAAGTCTAGTCTTGTGATAGTCATGTAAATCAGACTCTCTACTATCCTCCTAAATATAGTAGGGTTTTCTATCTCATCCCCAACATCAGCACTCAACTTCACGTTTTGTTGCAATGGTACTGAAATATGCTTACATGCTATCATACCCTACTTGGATAACATATCTAAGCCATACTACCTTTGGGATAGCTATATACCATCATCGCATTTGATCACCTCAATACCAAGAATGCACCTCAGCTCACCCAAATCCTTCGTCACAAACTTCTTCTTAAAAAAATCCTTAATTTAAGCAATCCCACTCTCATTATCACTTGTAATAATCAAGTCATGCACATAGATGACTATGATGACCAAGCTTGCATCTCCCTTTCTCACATAAAGTGAGTGGTCAAAATCAAAAACATAAAAGTCAATGTTGACAAGATACTCTTTGATCTTGTCAAACCATACTCTAGGTGCTTGCTTTAGCCCATAGAGTGCTTTCTTTAACCCGCACATATATGTGGGATGCTCTAAATCCTCATAACCTACTGGCAACTCCATATACACCTCTTCTTGTAATTTACCATGCAAGAAGACATTCTTGACATCCATCTATTGCAAATTCCAACCTTTGGTTGTGCTGGGCAAAGTAATCACACATCTAACAGATGCCATCCTAGCAACTCAACTGAATGTCTTTTCATAATCCATGCCATATGTTTGAGCATAGTCTTTTACAATCAACCTATTCTTATATGTGCTAACCAAACCATATGCATTATTCTTGATTTTGTAAACCCACTTATAGCTAATAGCTTTCTTGCCCTTAGGCAAGGGTACAAATGTTAACCCTTAGAATGACACAAGGCACAAAGAAGGCTTAAGAAAGAGCATAAGAAAACAACTCGATGGAAAAAGAAGACCAAGAAGTGCAGGAAAAATTTTAAAATCAATAATAGGTCACATAAGAGATAAAGCACATTTTAGTCCTTTATAAAAGAGTGCCAGGCTTCCTCCTCTTGTGCAAGTTATAAATGAAAAGATGCATGTAAAGAAGCCATGAGAATAGGAAATAATGGGAAAAGAGTGGAAAAGAGGACCTCAAATGGATGGCCAATCGTGGTGGAAATGGGTTGGGTGCCCAAGGGGAGAAGGGCATGTATAAAAGGCAAAAAGCTAATGGATAAGCTCATTCTTGGTGTGTGTGCAAACTAGCTCTCTTCTTATTATTATTCTTGCTTCCTGCTTGTGCATGAGAGATAGAGAGATGGAGTGTGAGAGAGGGAGAGAGGGAGAAAGAGAGTGTGAGAGAGGGAGAGTGTAAGTGTTGAGAGTGAGCTCGGGGAAGTTACGATATGTATATCCTCTACATCACGTGCGTTCAAGGCCTATTTATAAATATCCTTATCTGTGAATTTTTCCTGAATAAAACATAACATTTTTCTATTCAATCTGTAAATAACCCCTTTATGTTGCACCCTTTTCTATGTAAAAAATTGTATTTTAAAAATATATTATTTTGAAACCATGTGATGTACACATAATTTTATGAGTAACTTACTCGAGAGAGTGAGGGACCATGGAGAAGCTCTTCTTATCCTCTTATCCTCTTCTCCTCTTCTCCTTCTTCCCTTCTCTTTTCTCACATGTGAAGCTATAGAGGTTGGAGCTTGGAGCATTGAAACAGAGCTTGCTTGAGCTACCACCTTGAATAATGGAGCCATCAAAGGATTTGAAGAAGAGGACTACAACAATTTGATTCAACGGTAAGCTCACTACATCCTTGTGTGAGAGCATGCATGGCTATGTGAGATGTAGCCATTGCTACTCCTTCAGATGCTTGACTTGATAACTAGTCCTTACGGTCTCGATGATTAGTGATAGTGATGATATTTTGCCTCCATTGATGGGACGCATAGATTCAAGATTGAGTACTTGCATGCTCCAAATCGAGTGACAAAGTAGGAGTTTGTCTCCGAAACAGCACTTGGTGTAGGTAGGAAGCAAGGGAGTCAAAAGGTATTTGATATCCTTTGCCATATAGTTTAGAGAAGATTTAGGAACATTACTTAAATCAATGATATGGTGTTTTTCATTAATATGATGCATTAAGATTGAGAAAATAAGGAAAAAGAAAGAAAATATAAGTTTCTTTAATAACCAAGAAGCATGGAAAGAAAACAAAATAGGTTTTAAATACCTTAGAAGGAAAACAAAGAGTAAGAGAAGAAAGAGAGAGAATTAAAGAAGAGAAAGGGGGGAAGAGCTCTTTTAACATGTGAGAGATTGAGAGAGAGAGCAGCAAGCTAGGAGAGAGTGGTAGGTTAGGAGAGCAACATCAGCAAAAATCCATTATATCATCACTCTTAGTGATTCTAGGTATGCTCAAAACCTTCCTTCTTTTGTTGTTGATTGAAGAATAAAGACATGATCATCACTAGGTGCACTTGTGATTTATTGAGTCATTTATCATCCTTTTTTGTCATTCTTTGTATTTTTCTGTTGCTCAAACGTAGCTGCCCTAACTAGCCTCTCGGATACCCAAATCACTTTTGTCCTCTCGAACAACTCTTGCCTCAAACGGTCCCACTTAGACACCTAAAAATCCCCTTGGACAGCTCTTACTTGGATGGTCTTGGATGACCAAATTGTCCACTCAAATGCACCCTTTTGGATTGGGCACCCTTGTTTGAGTCAGATCGTTCCACTCAAATAGTCCAAATTGACCACTCGGATGGTTGAATCTAGGACTCAAAGGGACAAAAACCTGCAACAAGAATGTCTAAATTTGTAGATAACCTGAACTAGAATACATTTTTAGGGACCATCCAGACCCCCCAAATATACTAAAGGCTGTGAGCTAATTACCTCCTGGCAACCCTAGCTAGATCCTAGACCTGCAAGTGTGACCATAGAGCTAACCAACAACGTTATTTACCCTGGCCAACAATCTAAGAATTGACCAAATTAGTCGATCACTTACAGTTTACTTCCCAATAAAGACACTATTCAACTGCCTGGGTAGACCATCCATCAAGACACCATAGAGGATCAAAATTGACTACTAGGTGTGATCGCAACTTTCATAAAAGAGCTACAATTGTATGGAATTGGCTAGCAAGGTGTCTGTGTCTGTGTGAACGATTTCATTGAAGGTTGCACATTGCATTGTAGGCCCTTAAGAGCATGAGAAAAGTTGAAAGCCTGATTGTGCACAACTTATAAACTTGCAATGTGATTTAATTAACAAGGAACATACTAAAGAGGAATTAAGCTAAAAAACAAACCCACCAATAGGACTTGCAAAAACTCTGGGACCATGGAAACAAAGCAAGAAACCCAACATTGAGTGAATAGCCTCAAACCACCTACTGATAACCGAGTGAAGAAAGGAACAAACCACAATTAGATACGTGTCCTTAGCCGACCTAATCATCCTCATTGAAACCTTAGAGGTTCAAGAGATTGCCAACATGGTAGGTTCTAGCACAAACACATGCAACCAAGACCTTGACCTAGAAAATTTTCCGGTCAATATATAACAATGCATATCACGATACGATCATCAAATGAAAATAGCACACTATGGGAGATCTACAGTTAACTGATCTTGAGGATGAGAGGAGGCTAAGAAGAGTTTCCTTGCAATGCATAGCCAGTTACAACCAAGAGCAATGTGCTTAGAGCCTACGCCAGGAGATAGAACTCAATGAGGTCCAACGATTCCTAACCATTGCATGTAGAAACAGAGCATGAGGAAACACTGATAGGGAGAGAGCATTAGAAGTAGATCATACATTGAGTGAGATTCTCACAAAGTGTCTGTTAGATAACACTGCCACTGTAGAGCAAATTAGAGCAGCCCTAGCAACTTCATTGCTAGTTGTACTGGGGATCACCACAAATGCTAGATCCAGACCAAGATACCTATACTTGCAAAGAAACTTCAAAAGTATCAAGTAGGTAAGGATCCTTAAAACTTCGTTGAGCAATTTGAGTAGGTGTGTGAGGCAAATAGCCTCATAGACCCCACTCAGCATGCACAAGCTTTTGGACTACTCTACCTACGAGACAAGGGACGAACTTGGTTTACTAGCCTACACAATACTGAGTGCAACAACTTCAATAGCCTAAATAATATTTTTATTAAGAGATTTTCCAAATCCAAATACTGAGACAATCTCATTGTCAAGTTGATGAATGTCAACCAAAAAGACAAGGAGGAAATTCGAGACTATGTGACTCATGTGAGAAGTCTCTACAAGAGTGACCCAATGAGAGAGTAGTCTCCACTATGTTTATCACAATGGAATCCAAAATGAAGAACTCTGTAAGGCCTTAGCTAGTAACTCAAACATGCAAAGGAACATGTTAACAAGGGTCTTTGAAGAGGCAATATGTGTGGGCAACTTACTGAGAGAGAGAAGCTCAAGAGCCACACCGCAAGAGAGCACCACCTTTAGGAACATCGAGAGAACCGCAACCCTAGTAGTGATCGAGCCATAGCATGCAAGATAAGGAAAAAAACAGTGACAAAAACCAAGAGATAACTAACTTTAAGTTAGAATTGGCCAAGCTACAAGAGATGTTGAGAAGGCCAATGGTGTGACACCACATGCAATGTGTGAATTGTGGTGGGAACCATCTTTTAGCTAAATGTCTCAACCCTAGATCATGGCCTTATGCTAATAATTGAGATAGATTTGAACATAATGTGATGCAATTTCGATTGCCAAGAAGACCCCATATCTACAACCCTATACTCAACCCTAATATCCAAGGAATAGGTAGCCCAACTTTGGAAGAGGATCTCCATTAGCTCTACCAGCACCCAATGACTTAAAGCTAGGTACCCCTAAGATTGACATCAATCCCATGGGAATCCCAAGGCCACCTGGACCCATAGTGACCCTTCTACTATATTGAGCGATGCTCCGATACACTTTGTAGAGGAGCCACTGGAGGACAAAACATATGTGAACCCCTATGTCTCCTATGACTAGGAGGGTAATCCTAGATTGATGGACTTTAGAGTCTACATAATGTCCATGTGATCTCAACTCTCAATGGGCACCAAGTCTAACTACTACACAATAAGCTATCTTAACTTCACCATAGTCTCAATGGGCTATATTAGCTTCACAATAGTCTTAATGAGGCCGAGTATGTGAAAGCTCTTCATTTGTGCCCGATTGTTGGTCAATGATGATTGATCAGTATAGTATGCATTAACCTAAAATCAAGGACTCCTTTTTTGGAGGTGACTAAGTATTGTATTATTATTAATGGTGTCAAAAAAGAATCTCTGGGTTACAAAATTGGAAGCCATTTGGCTAGCTAACTTAGCTCATTGTTGCTAAAGTGATTCTCTTTACAAAGTCCCCTAAGATACCACCAAACTTTTGGCCATATTATAGGCTATAGATAACTTGCTCATCATCTCCTTCTCCTAAGAGGAGTTTAATGCATGCCTACCATATCTCACGTAGTGTAAATCACCTAGTTATGTTAACAACAAAAGTTTGCATATTGTGATATAAAATTTTGGGTTGTGAACAATTAATCCCCATTGACTCAATTTGGGAAGAACCTCCCTCCAAATCTGGGGAGCATGGAAACCATGCCAAAACAAGTGTGAAGGTGTTTCCACTCCTCCACAGACACATAGGCCATCTAACATACCTCTATTCTTTAATTTTTTAATGTATAAAAAGAGCTCCTGAAATGAGTTTCCAGCCAAATACTCTATCTCTGAGAGGAGCCCTAATGTTCCAAAGATGAACAAGTGTCCCCCTCAATCTCAATTCAATGCCCCAGATTTTGGAAATGTGGCTAAAGTTAGGTCTGCACCTTAACAATAACTTCCTAACATGAGTGGAAGACAATGATTGGCTGATCTTCTTGCCTTCTATATAGAGAGGGGGGTGTTATCCATACTAAGACGTGACTAACTACTACACCATTTTACCACTTCTATTTTGACCACTATCCATGATAGTTTACAAGGTTGAGTGAGTTGAGCAACCTCTGATTGCCCTCCCCTTGCACTTCTAATCTGCGTTGATGTAGCCGATGTCTAATTTTAAGGACTCCTTTTTTTTCCAAGATCCACAACTCTTAACTCATAAAGTGGGCCACTTTGCTCAAGATAGTGAGCCACTTAACTTGAGTAAAGTGTGGCTAATTTTTTAGATTCATACACTGCCTTGCCACACACCATTTTACTAGCATATGCCCTAAAGGGCAATGCTAATAAAATTGCAAGGAGAGCGAACAACTATAGATGCTTTGCCTCACTTGACAAAAGCACCTATGTTGCCTATAATTCTCAAGCTTGGAAGTTGTCTAGATTTTAATGTGAAAAAAAGGTAAATTCATATTGATGAAAAGCTATGATAGAATCCACCCCCTTCCCCCATGCTAGTTGTAAATATTTGTCTCATGAGAGCATATATGCCTTTAAGTATTGATTCCCCTCTCAAAGCTAAGCATCAAAGAGAGACTACCACATTTATTTAGGACGAAAATAGATGCACCTTTACTGATGACTAGGATATGCTAATGTTTTCCACAAGCATCTCTTAATGCTAGCCAAAGTTGAGCCCAAGAGTTTTGTTGATTGGTCTTAGAGTGGAAATCCAAGATTGGTCCTAGTGTTGTTGCCTAGTGTGTTGCTAAAATCTTGGATTTCCACTCTAGGACCAATCAACAACACTCTTGGGCTCAACTTCATGTGATAGCATCAAAGAGAGACTATCACATTTACTTAGGATAAAAATAGATGCACCTTTACTGATGACTAGGATATGCTAATGTTTTCCAGAAGCATCTCTCAATGTGCTAGCCGAAGTTGAGCCTAAGAGTGTTGTTGATTGGTCCTAGTGTGTTGCTAGAATCTTGGATTTGGAAATGGAGAGAGTCCTTGGCACCTTGCTGAAATTAGCTTCCTCTTGGATAAACCATTCATTGAAGGGGAGGTATTATTTGTGGCATGTGCTCAAGTCTATGAAGAGGGGAAGTCCCTTAGCATTTATTGGTTTTAGGTATAGATATGTCTTGTTTTGCAAATTTCAAGATGCATGCTTCAAAGATCTGATTGGCTCAAGTTATTGGACCATTAGTACCTCAAACCTTTTGGTTCTAAGAATTGTCTATGTGTATGTATGAATATAAGAGTAGATGTAATGCTAAGTAATGTGTGTGTGCGAAGGGGTGTGTGTGAGTCATGCATGTATATGAGTATGTAAAGGAGCACGAATACGTAGTATGTGACATGTGTCTATGTATGTACTATGTGTATGAGTACATATGTACATGTGGTGAATGTTTCTATATATATCCCATAACTTATAAATACTATGGCAAATTTAATATATTTATTTCAATATTTGTTTCACATGAATAGAGAAAGAGCCTTCAAAATCTCGATATACCTTAGAAATATTGGGGAGAATAAAAAAATTTGGAGTTATAACTCAACCTACTTGAGTTTTGAAAAAAATATATGAAAAAATAGAAGTAAAGCCAATTTGGCGACATATAGCCACTAAAATCGTCTATGAATGGGTCCTTTGGTCACTATCAATATGGATAAGGCATCCAAAGTGTAAAATTACTTACTTCCAAAGAAATTGAGCAATGGTTCTTGCATCGTTTTTTAAAGTAGCCCTAGCCTCTTCCCTTGTCATGTAGTCCATGGTGGCTATGATAATGTATTGAACCTAAGAGTATTGAGTAGTTGGACCAATATGACCATGAAGTCTATACCTCACTTTTTGAAGGGTTGGTGGGTAATTACTAGTGTGAGTTCCATTTTATCCTTTCTAATAGGAAGCTTTCTCCATTCACACTCATCATAGTTCTTGACAATTGGGCAACATCTTTAAATAGTGTGGGCCATCATAACTATGACTAAAGTACTTTTCTAGATGTGCCCTCTAGCAATGCCACCATGTGCCTCTTGTAACATAACCTCTATCTCATATTCACAAATTCATCTTCTAAGAATACCATCCTTCCCTAAGCAATAAAATTGACCAAGAATCAATTGGTATCGTTGAGGCTTTAATTAAGAGGTGTGTGAGTCTTGCTTTCTTGATTGGTCATTCTAGTAGGTCTTTCTCAAGGGCATGGACTATGGCATCTTCCCATTGAGGAATCAACCTTAAAGAGCTAAGCTTCCTAAATGAATGTGGAATAAGTGAGCATCGCCGATTTGGTCATCAACTCCTACAACCTTTTTGCCACTAGTCACTCATGACAAGTGATCCGCAATGAAGTGATGTTTCCCTTATGCACAACATAAAAATTAATTTCCAATAAAAAGAGAAGTCAACATTAGGTTTATGGGTGAAGAGAGATCCATTAAAACCTTAAACTTGGCCGTGTTGGTGGAAATTCCATTTTTGGATACAACATGACCCACATTATACCATGCTTTACCCAAATTTGGCATTCTAGAGGATTCAGGGACAAGTGATAATGTCGACATCTCTCAAACACAAGTCAAAGTTTCCCAAGGTGTCCTAAATAGAATGGATGCATATGTCCTCTAGGAACCCATGAGCTAATTTTGAAGCATGTCTTTAAAGATAGTATATATGAGGCTTTGGAAAGTTGCAAGTGCATTAGTCAACCCAAATGGCCTGACAATGTATGCAAAGACTCCCCACTCTATGGCAAAAGTAGTTTTTGGTTTGTCTTCCATTTGTCTTCCAAGTGGACTTGTACTCAATTATACCTTGAAAATCCACAAAAAGGCCTTGTTTAATAAGCATATTAAAACTTTGACCATGATCAACTATGTTAACAAGAGAGCCAATCTCAACACCCTTTCTTATTATGATACAAGAGAGAATTAGGTCAACTTTAGCTACGATTAGCTGATGCTACATTGAATCCCTATACCACCATGGTAACAAAACCAAAAAGTATCGAGCTTCATGTACAACATGCAGGACATTGGATGGAACTCCTATTGTTTTATGAGCTCCAATGCTTTTGAATCAACCACCTCTCACATTATCGCCTCCAATGTGATCTCATAGCCATCAACTCTCTCCTCACTATCCCAAGCAAGCAACAATGTACAAAACCAAGAGTTTGTAGCATAGAGTCATCTTCTCAACTTTGTGCATTCTAGTATGAATGCCCTTGAAAGCTTGATGGTGGTCTCATTATTCAAGTTATACACCTTCAATTTTTCATGATACTCTATTACAATCGAGAGCTCCTCTATTTGCTGTTTGGTTTTTATACATGGATTTGTAAATTCGGCTTCCTTCATAAGTTTGGCACCCTAATAACATTTAGACTCTTGATATGTACCTTTTAATACATTCATATATCTTATATTAATAGGACCAATCCCATCAAAAGTAAATAGAGTATTAGTTCCCACAACCTCTCATGACTACATCATGGATATAGGTTTTCCTAAGCTTGACTATCAAATGATATTGCAACTTGGAATTCTTAGCTATTATTATAGATAATGATGCCTAAATAATACAATGTAGCCACCAAAGAAAGAAATAGTACTTCCAAAGTACTTATGGCACATTACACCTTTGCTTCACTTTCATTCTTCTTTGTCATTTGTGATTAACATGATAGTTGCACCTTACTCACCCAAGTCCTCAACTACCTCTTCTATAGATATTCCACTTTTTGCCTCTCAAATCTAGTTTAATTCTATTGTGATTATTTTAATCTATTTTTTGGGTCAATGTAATAACCACCTATCTTAGCTATTATAGCCATTCCCATATGTGTGTAGATGTGGTATACTCTACACTAGAAGTGGTTGTTAGTGTTGTGGTTAATCCTTCACTTTTCAACTTTAATGTAGCTTGATTAGCTCACTTTTTAAAACTTTTATTCCCTAAAATTGATCCATTAGTCAACACTGGTCTAGGAATACAACCACAGCCACTTTCCACCTTTCCTCACCTACCAATATCACCTACTGTAAGCCTATAAAAGGCACTCATCCCCACACTCATTCTATCAGTCATTCTCATTAGTTGTACTTGCATTATGCTTGGATAATACGAGTTTTTCTTCTTTGTCAATGCTTATGCCTCATTATGATTTTCTATTTGCTCATCAGTGATCCTCCTTGGCATGCATCATCAATATTTTAACATGGTATCAGAGTGGGTTTCAAGGTAATGAGTTATCAGGCCACTGATTGGGCCACTTCAGTTTGAAATTTTGGCTCCCTCCACTTTCCCATGAATCTCTCACCTACCTCCATAGCTACCCACCTTCAGTGAAGGACCTAAATCTCTCTTCCCATCCCATTTCAGCTCGTGCTTCCATTTGGGAAAATCTTCCTTGACTCTAGGCACTCCTCTTGTCACTTCAAAGCTCAACATTACTGACTCTATGCTCCTAAAATTGCATCGTTTCTCATTCGCTGCCCAAATCTGCGCCATTTCCATTCATACTGCTTAATCCACCTATGCACGCCACGATGCTGATGATTATCATGGCGTTTTGGTAGCCTATCTACCAAGCTTCATTTCTATAAAAAAAAGTTTTGAAAATGATAAACTATTCAATTAATACAAGTTGGAAAACTAGGCTGCCTCCAAAAACCCTAATGTAGACTCCATAGCCATCAAAGTTCAAGCTTCTATTTCACTTCATTTTCTCACTCTTTTAGTCAATTGGAGTTTTTTCCACTTGGATTAGATTTTTCACTCATTTTTCAGTAACACTTGAGGCATCAAACCAGCAAGAAGGGGACAATGTGGAAGATTCAAGTTCAATCCAAGAAGATACAAGCATAGTGTCCATTGACACTCATCTAGAGCTTTTAGCACTTATGTTATCTAACACAATTAGCTGTGCCTCTGATCAAATGTGAGTTTTTTTGTGCTACTCCAATATCAAATCAAGGAGGGCAAGACTTGAACTTGCAAGTCCTTGAAGATCCAAGTTCAAAGGGCATACTAGTCACCTAATCACCTAGTATCTCTTGATACTAATCACCTAGTGCTTCTTGGCACTTGTGCTCAATTGAAAATTGAAAATTTTAGAGCTGATTTGCTGTTGATCATGTAACCTCAACATGGGCAAGGACTCACCGACAACTCAATTTAATAGTGTTGGATTCCATACATGGCAAACTAGAATCAAACTGATCTTGATGAAGAAAGGCTTGTGGTCAATCACACATGGTCAAGAGAAGAAACCAAGGGAAGCTGCACTTTCAGTCATATGGGATAAAAATGATGATAAGGCTCAAGCTATTATCAAGCTCAATCTTGATGACAACTATATTCATCATGTTGATGATTATGAAACCTTTCAAGCAACATGGGATCGGAGCTCATTCAAAATCCTCCAAATATGGCTTACTGATTGAATTGTTTAGGCTTGACATGAAAAGTAATACATCACTTACAACTCATTTGAATTATATGGAAAGCTTGTTGACACAACGTGCATGGATCAACTTGAAGATGGATGAAGACATTTGTATTGGAGTGCTTCTCAAGAGTCTTCCCCTGAGTTTGATAATGTGTCTACCACATTAATCAACATGTCAAAGCCGAAGCTTGTGGATATCAAAGCCTCTCTCTTGGAAGAGAAGAAGAAGATCAAAGCCTCTCTCTTGGAAGCGGAAAAGAAGATCAAGAGCAAGGGAGAAATAAGCATTCCAAGAGGAGACCAACAACTCCTCTATGTGAAAGGGAAAAAGAGCATAGACTATGATTTTTGTAAGAAAACTGGGCATATTGAGAAGTTTTGCAATGCTAAGAAAAGGTCTCAAAGAGCATATCTTGCTACAGTCCAAAGAAGATGAAGACAACAAAGAAGAAGAAGAAGAAGAAGAAGAAGAAGAAGAAGAAGAAGAAGACACCCAAGAACAAAAGGACAAGAGTCACCAGTCCCTCTTTTGTAGCTTATTTTTTGATAGACTTTTTTAAATTTAAAATGTGGACTTGCCTAATGTTCCCACCATAAGCTCCTATACTCCTCATGTAACCTCTGCACACTACAACCTCTACACACTTAGTGAGGTCTTGTGACAGCCCCTAGCTTTTTATGGTTGGTTCTTTCCATGTCTACACTTAGCAAGGCTCTACTCATGACAGCCTCGATATACTCAATGTCTTTCTTGGTTGTGATTGAGGAGGGGTATTGAGAGATGTGCAATCACATCCACCATAGCCTCTTTGTAAGGAACAAACAAGGCAAAGAAACACATTGCAAATAAAGCCTTAGACTAGGTCATGCATGGTTTATTAAAAACTACAGTGGTGACTACCACAGTCACTTTCCACCTTTCCTCACCTACCAATACCACCTACTACAAGCCTATAAAAAGCACTCATCCCCACACTCATTCTATTAGTCATTCTCATCAGTTGTACTTGCATTATGCATGGATAATATCAGTTGTTCTTCTTTGTCAATGCTTATGCCTCATTATGATTGTCTATTTGCTCATCAGTGATCCTCCTTAGCATGCATCCTCAATATTTTAATATTGTGGAGTCACCAAAGTGCTTGGGAGAGCAGGCAACTCGATCAGGCATGGAGGTAAGCTCACTACACTCGTAGAGAGAGATAGCGTGTTGACTATGTGAGAGGTATCCATTAGTGCTCGGCTTGAAATGCTTGAAAGAATAAGTAGTTCGTGGGTCTTGGTGATCCTCTACATTTGGTTCCATTGTCAGGACCAACAGATTCAAGCCTTGAGTGCTTGTGCGCTCCGAATCAAGCATTGAAGTAGGATTTTCCTCGAACCGGTGCTTGAGGTAGATAGGTAGAAAGCGAGCGAGTTTGAAGAGGTATTCGATCTCCTTAGCAAGTAAGTTTTTGGTTTTTTGGATTTGGAAAAGCAGGTTGGAGTACTGTAGGTGTTTGCTTTGTGAGTTGGATGCATTAGGGTAGGAAAAAACAAAGAAGAAAAGGAACACAAGCATTAGTGTTTTTGTTGTGAAACAAGCCCAAATAGGGAAAAAAAACGGGGAAAAAGAGTACTTAGAGGTGTTAGAACTGCATGGGGAGTGATCGGAGGAAGAGTAAGGTTGAGCTCAACAAGGGTCTAAGACCCTGGGAAGCAAAGGGAGACCTCATTTTAGGTTCTGCAGTAGAGAGAGAGAGAGAGAGAGAGAGAGAGAGAGAGAGAGAGAGCTTGTGAAAGACTTGGAGCTTCCGAAAAACAGATGAATGGCCACGGGAGTTTTTTTGTTGGGATCAGGTGTGTAGAAACCTATATGTGTATCTACCCTTGGATTCTAGAGAATCTTGCTTGTGGGCGTGGCCAAAAATCGTTGCCCTGAAGTGATTTTCGTTGCCGTTTTTGCATGTTGGTGGAACCGTACACAGTTTGCAAGGGTCCAATTCCTAGAATCGGACACTCGGACCAACCCATCCTGTTCGATTGGACATACCCTGTCTAATTTCAAAAATCGAACATCCCATTATCGAACATAAAAATCAAACCATCTAGAATCAAACACTCGTCAAATCGGACGTCTGATTCCTAAATCAGACTCTTAGAATTGGACTCCTAGAATCGGATGCACGAAAATCGGACACACAAAAATTGGATTAAGCTATAATTGGACAACCAAAATCAAACCAACCAAAATCGGCGGACCACTCGAACTGGAACCATCCAATCAGTCAATTGGTCCAACCCAAAATTGAAATCCTAAGAATCGGATCTCTAAGAATTGGACAGAAAACTATCAAAATCGAACAAATGAACAAAATACAAATTTGACACATCTAACCCCTGAAACTGACCCAGAGACTATATAGAGCCGAAAGCACATCATAGATCTATCACTTGGTTGAAATATAGAGCAAGTAGTTCAAAACTTGGCTACGAATGATCCTTCAAATCTTGCAATGGTGTTTAGCGTAACGGCCCTACGAGCTGGGGGGACTATCCCCTCCTCTCCTCAAAACCCCGTAGAGGGGGCTCTTCTGCCTCCCTACCTCCCCCAAGTAGGCTAGAGAGAAAATGTGCACTGTGACAGGTCCTCCAAATTAGAACCTAGTATAGTAATGGCCTTGCACAAGCATAGATTCTCACTTGTAAAACAACGACCAAAAGTCCATACCCAAACAAAGACAAACAAAGACCCTAGAACCTCAATGGCCCAATCTAGACAACAAGAGCAAAAAAAAGGCCACACCACAAAAACTTGTATATGTTCCATTCGGACTACATCTAGTCAAAGTGGAATGCAACAACATCAAGCTACAATTGCGAGAATGACTAAACATGACAGTCCTGACGATAGATGCACCTTGAACGGCATTGCACAGACAACCCAAGACATTAGTAGAGAATCCACATCTAGTTGTGCAGTTAGGGACCCAAAGGCATGTATCAGAAGGCTTGAACTTATAAGCCAAGACCTGAAAGATGAAGACATAGTACTGCTTGCTTATCTTAGGGTCAAACTCATCGCAAAAAGAGAGCACTGTGTTGATGCTCTCATCGATGAAGAAGTAGATTTTAATATATTGACCTATGAAGCATGGACCCTACTATGCTAACCATACCGACTAATGCAACTCTTAATCCTTACGGGGGACACCCACAAGCACTTATATGGAAGTGCAGAATCCTTGTAACTATTGAAACAGAAAGCTTGCCTATCCTATTCCATGTTCCTCCAAGTAGTGTAAATTCTGGAAAGGAAACCCTTCTAGGAAGAGCGTTCAAAAGGGCAATGAAGTGTGAGGCCGATTATGTAGCACAAAGGGTACACTCGACACTATCGAGTGTGAGGATAATCACAACCTTTAGTAAGGGTGACCTCATCAAACCTCGAGGGAAAGATAAGGAATATTCTAACATACAAGGCAATCCCAGTAACGAGAGAAAGGACTTGTTAAAAGAGTTGATACAAGCGCATGTTGAACAGAGAGAACCAGTGAACGAGGCTAGGCTTGAAATAAGAAGCTTTAGGAGACAATGCCAAGGATAGGCTTTGGACTTACAAATATCATAGAAGACCACAAAAGAAGCCCAAGCCTTATAGATGAAGATATCGATGGAGAGTTAGCACAACGACGCAATGGATATCCAAAAATGTTGCTACATGCTCAAGGGTATTACACAGGTAACCGATTGATTTGGGTACCAAAATTCCTGACTAAACCACCTCTATCTCAGCTAAAGGCCACATTGTATCAAAAGCAAAGAAGTGCAGGAGGAAATCTAAATGAAAATCCAAGTCTCAAGTCAAAAGCATTGGAGTGAGTGAGCCCCTCACGATTGAAATCAAGAAGCCAAACATGACCATTCAAAAGGTAGATCCTCAGCCTAGCATGCTTAACAATCAGATATCAGATGTAACCATCGATTATGCACAAAGAGCACTAGTGCCTAAGGAACCTTTGACTTCCCAAGAGGATAATGAGCACCACAATTGAAATGTTGCTCATGATAAGATTGATTGCTCAACAAAGCAAATGGAAAAATTGTCTAAAGCCACGAGCAAATCTTCTAGCCATTGCCAAGTCTACTGAGGAGTCCCAAATCTCCAACACCCTCTTTCCCTAAATGGACACAGGAAACACAACAATAGTTGTTAACTACAACTGCTCAATCCCAATCTCTATCTTCATCTGAGCTTCCAAATGTCCAAGCATGCGTAGAATCCCCAGAACACCAACACATGTGCTAGTCAAGGAGTGCAAGTCCCAACCCTATCACAGACTACAACAACCCTACCACCAACCAATTAGGCCAATAAAGTGCCACCAACGACCTTCATCTGCACCACCACCACCAAAACTTCTCCACGACAAACCACAGCAATCCCTTCCACCCACGTCTTTGGTGCATGCCAAAGAATGCTACCTAGGAGAGTGCCATGGGACTCGCACTCATCTAGGAGGGGGGTAATGTTAACCTCAAAATGAGAAAATAGCAGAAAAAGTGGAGAAGCGTGACTCAGGAGATAAAAAAGGCGACCCAAAAGGAAATTAGACACAATGGAAGAAGTAGGAAAGGAAACGACCGAAATCACAAGGGTGGCCTCAAAAGCTAAGTCAAATGCAAAAATATATTTTTAAATGCAAGGTACCCCTAAAACTTTTTGTAAAAGAGCGCAAGGCTCCCTCCTGTGCAAATTGTAAAGGTAGATGGGCGATAAGAAGAAAGATAGTAAGATAGGAGGACAATGGGAAGGAGGGCCTAGGCCTGGCCATATAAAACAGGGGATAAGGGGATGACCGCCCAAAGGGAATTAGGGTTAGGGTTTCAAATAAAAGGCAAAAAGTGAATGAAAAATCTCATTCTTGTGTGTGGCCAAAAGTAGCTCCTTCTTCTTCTTCTTGCTTGCTTGAGCTTGTGCTTGAGAGAGAGTGTGTGAGGGTGAGGGACCGTGGTGGAGAAGCTCTCCATACTTTCCTCTCTTCTTATCTTCTCTTCTCTTCTATTCTCTTGCCCGCAATTGAGCTCGAAGCATGGAGCTTGAGGATTGAGCTCGCTTGAAGCTTGCACTTGGATTGTGGAGCTACCACAGTGCTCAGGAGAGGAGGCAACTCGATCGGGCATGGAGGTAAGCTCATTACACTCGTAGAGAGAGATAGCGCATCGGCTATGTGAGAGGTAGCCATTAGTGCTCGACTTGAAACGCTTGAAAGAATAAGCAGTCTGTGGGTCTTGGTGGTTGAGCTTGAGCTCATTGCCTCTACAAAGAGTATCAAAAGAAAAGAAACATAATCATGGTATGTTAGAATGATGAGAAGTACTCATATGAACATGTACTTTGAGAATATCTAGGAAGATAATATTTAGATATTTAGAAGAACTAGATAAGATAGATATAGAAAATGTGGAGGATATTTCACTAAGAAGACCTACCATATCCTTACCTTTATTGTATACATATGTGTACTCTCATCTATTCCAATATAAGTGTGTAAGCAAGTGTAAATTATAAGTGTGTGTTTCATTCTCCATCTCATTGTCTCATTGTCTCTCTCTCTTTCTCTCACCATAATTTTCACTACATGGTACTAGAGCGCACCAAGCTCCTAAGGGCCTAGGTTAGCAGCTTCCAGCTTTTGTTTACTCAATTAATCCTTAGATTTATTTCTTGCATGCAATCCAAATCAATTGCTTTGTGTGTTGATTAGTAGGATTTGAATCCATGTCAAAGTAAACTAATCTTATCCTCATTATCTTGAACTTATTTTATCGTGTCCACCTACTTCTTATCTATTCTTATCATCTTCACCCACTCTTATTGTGGGAGCTTTCGCTCAACCGCCAAGACCCTTAGACCGCTTATTCTTTCAAGCATTTCAAGCGAGCTCTAATGGCTATCTCTCACCTAGCCGACGCGCCGTCGATCCTACGAGTGTAATGAGCTTACCTTGATGCTCGATCGAGTACCCTCCTCTCTCTTGCACTCCAGTAGCTCCACGATCCTAGATGCTAGCGCAAGCATCCTCAAGCCTCCCCCATCTCCAAGCTCCATCCTCCATAGCTGCATGCGCAAGAGAAGAGAAGGGAAGAGAAGAGAAGAAGAGGAGAGGAGATGGTGAAGAGCTTCACCCTCTTGATCCCTCACCCTCACACACACTCACTCCCTCACACTCTCACACTCCCTCTCTCAAGAGCACACACAAGCAAGGAGAGAAGAAGAGAAGAAGAAGAGGACTCCTTTTGCCACACACCAAAGAATGAGCTTCTCATTCATTTTTCAACTTTATATACAAAACCCTAAATCCCTTTCAGGCGGTCATCCCCTTTTCCTTTTTTACATGGCCGGCCGTAGCCTAGGTCCTCTTTTCCATTTTCCACCATTCTAATTTTACCCTATTCCCACTAATACATACACTTTGCATAGGAGCGAGCCTGGCACTCTTTTACACAGATTTGGGGGCGCTCCCATATTTTAATGGTGCGCCTTTTCCTCTTTTATTGCCGCGGCCCAACACCGAAGCCTCTTGAGGGTCGTGTCCGAATATTTGAATTTTTCAGGGATTGATTGCAAGTCCAGGCGCCTTTTTTGCTCTTGCGCCTTTCCCAGTTTCTGCTCCTCTGTGCTGCGGTAACGTGGTTGGAAACATGGTAACATTACCCCCCTCCTAGCCAAGTGCCAGTCCCATGGCACTGCGGTGGGACAAGGGGGCACGTTAGGTCAGCTGGTAGGCAGAACAGGTAGGTGGGTGGTTAGGGATGATGAGTCGGAGCGAGTCCGGCGTATGGTAAGCTCCATGGAGACACTCGACATCTGTCACACGGTTGTAGCTGGTCGTCTTGTGAGTAGGAGAAGCGCTTGAAGCAATGCAATGATGGTGTGGGAGAATTTATTCTGGTAAAAACCCCTTGAACTCGGTTTGGCTTGAACCCGTGGCTTTGATTGAATATTTGTGCCTTGGATCTGAAGGTCCTCGGGCCGGTGGAATCAATAAGCTATCCGTGGATCTTGAGGCGTAGGGCATGGATCGTTGGACGATACATGTCCAAGATCTATGCCAATGGCGAACTCACCTTGAGCTAGTTCGATCATAATGGCCATCAGCACCACCAGGCGGTTGGCTAGAGGCCAGCACGCTTTGGGTCCTTAAGGGGTGCCAGGGATGACGGTCTTCCGCGTGTAGCCAGCCCCTGAGAATCGATATAACCTGCAAGAAAAGTTGTGCCCTCCCTAAGGGGTGTGCTGCTTGTCATGTAGAGTGTTGTGCTCGTGGCAGTGGAACTGGGAGATGGGTCTAACCTTGGGCAAGCCCTTGGTAACGTCCCACACTTGAGGACCTAGCTTGTGCTTCATTGGTGGTGCGGTGCGAGCCTTAGGGTGACAGGTCTGAAAGTCCTGCCCTTGATGTGCCCTAGGCGTGAAGTGGGGGAGGGGGCTAGGGAGATCCCTAGGTGCTTTTTTTTTTTTTTTGAGATGAGACATAGGCCCAAGTATCTTAGTCGAAATGAGGAGGAGAAGGTGGGCGGAGAGACTTGCTCAAAAATTGGCGACTTTGCATGTAATTCTTTATATTCATGCGGACATGTAGGGAGGTAGTGGAGAGGAAGGGGTGGTTGCATCTAGTGAACTAGCTGTCGTTCATGTCCTCTAGGAGGGCTAGGCAAAAAGAAGGGAGGAGGGTAGCCCTCATCATGAGACGAGCCATGGCACAATTATCTATAGCATTAGGGTCGAAGAATAGGGGAGGCAGGCCACACTCTTGTGGAGTCAGGTCCTGCTTAAGGAGTAGCCTAAGTAGCCTAAGATAGTTACAGGTGGTTATGAAGGCAGGGTCAGGACGTGAGGAAAAGTCTGCAAGGAAGCGCATCATAGATTCGTCTAGGCTTTCTGTGGTAAAAAGAAGGGCGTTGTCGAAGGATGCTACAGTGGAGTTATAAATGACGGGGAAGTCATAGCACCCGTAGAGGGTGGCATCAAAATGTATGCCTACCCTTCGAGGGTATGCCATATAAGTAGGGTCGTTCCGCTCGAATGGCAAGGTATTACAAAAAGCCATCCAGGCGAGCATGCTTATGTCGCATACTCGTCTCCTCCACAGGGGTTGGTCCCTATAGTTTTGTACAGTGTAGGGGATCTCAAAAACTTTATCATGCCAGTAGTTGGCCGCTTCGGTGCCCCAAGAGGTTGGAGTCTTTGCCCGCTCTTCCAGACATCTTTTCCCCAGCTGGCCACCGACCGCGATCACTTCGTCCATCACTTTGAGGGGCAAGACCCTTTGCAGAGTGTTGGGTAGGAGGAAACTGAAGGAGAATGGCTCCTTTGCTTGTTCCTGCACCTCCCACACCACCAGTTCTGCATGGAATCCCGCGGAGAGATCATCTGGGCACGGAGGGAGAAGCGCGGACAGTAGCACGGTTGGTTTGGCTCTCAGCTTCTGTCTAGCCTCCTCCACCAACTTTTTTTGCCTTTCTTTAGAGATGGCTTTTCTTTCTGCAGTTGGGTCTGCTTGTGGTGGATCTTGGGCCCGTGGCAAGGGGGGTTGCGGGACCACATCTTCCCTGAAGCGATTCACATCGATTTCTAGCTCGGCTTCTTCCCCCTGCTGTTCTGCGTGTACTGCTTCTTTCTCGAACCCGAGGGCATCTATTTCCTGGGGGGTTAGGCCTTCGTCAGGTATTTCCGTTGTTGCTCCTGGCTCAGCCTCACCTCCGCCGGCAGTGGTGGCATCTGTAGTCCAGCGTGTAGAGCTCTTCTCACCATGCCAAGCTTCCTCTGTACTGCTTCCAGCGACTCTCCTTGTGCTGTGTGGGTGGCGTCCAAGATGGTGTCGAGGAAGATCTTATGTTGAGCGCTAAAGGCCACTTGGGCTGCCTCTGCCTTGCTCTCCGCAATGATTTTATCTTTTTCTATTAAAGCAAGGCAGCGTGCTAGTGTCTTTACCCTCCTCTCGTTATGTGCGGCCCACTCCTCTGCCCTCTTGTTCATCACTTCCAGGCCTTCCCCTTGTCTCAAGGTCAACATCATGATTTTCTGTCCATAATCCTCTAGTTCCCTGACCAGCCTTTCTTGTTCTTGTCGTTCAGAGGTCAGCTGATCTATTAGGCGCTTGAGTTCCTCCTCCTGCTCCTCCATGCCTCGTTGCCTTTCTTCGTCCCTAGCACTCAGCTCCTCCCTGAGTGCATCCACCTTAGCAGCTTTTGCAGCAAGCTCCTGGTACTGCCCTATGAGAAGCTTGTGCCCTCTTTGCATGTTTACTAACTCTTGCGTCTCATTCTCGAGTAACTGCCTCCAATGTTCCTCCCTCTCATCCCTAGCCTTCAGTTCCTGTTTCAGCTCTGCAATTTCGTGCTGCTGCAAGGCTACCATTCTTGTCTTGTCCAACTCGAAGGCAACCATGGTTTCCTTCTCGGCTGCCAACTCAGCCACGGCTGTTTTGCGTTCCTCCTTCGCTCTCTCCAACTGGGAGAGTAGCTTGGTGATGTATTCGTTGTAATTAGCCGGTGGCATCATCGTTGCTTGAATAGGCGAGGTGGAGGCTTCGACTTTTTGGTTTTTGGGTTCCTGCTTGGACTCTGCATCTGCGGCTGGCATTTTCTGTCCTGTGGCCGTAGTTTCCGTGCTCCGCCCCTGGCCCATTTCTTTGTTGATAAAATACTGCATCCACGCCACGAAATTCAACACATCTGCGCTGGTGGGGATGTTGGGGGTGACAGTGGTGAGTTCCACAGGAGGTACCAGGAGGGTAGGGATCGGATGAAGCGGGGCCTTGCCTTTGCCTTCGGAGATTGGGGGTGGCACGAATTCTGGCACCTGTGTGATGGATACAGGCCCCTCCTCTCTGCAATGGGCTTAGGTTCCTTAGTTCGTCCGCTTGGCACTGCTGTTCGATGGACCGTCATGTGGCCTCTGCCAGGTCCTCCTCCTCTTTCCTTTGCAGCTCCTCCTCTTCTTCCTCCGCTTTCCTCTTCCTTTCCTCCTGCCTTTTCTTTTGCTCCTCCTGCTTTTTCCCTTTTTATTCTTTTTCCCTCCTTTTCTCTGTTTCAGCTTCTTGTTTGGACGTCTCCTTGGCTTTCTGCAACTCCTCTCTTTCCCTCTGCTCCTCCTGCTTTTTCATCCTCTCTCTCTCTCTTTTGCTTCTTTCAGGGATTCCTTCTTTGCCCTTTCCAAGTCCTCCCTTTCTTTCTTCCTGCCTTCATCACCCTTTTTCTTCCCCTGCGCCGCCTTTTTCTTCATTGTCCTGATTGCCCTCTTACTAGTTGGTCCTTCCCCTTCTTCTTCTGTTTCTGTTCTATCGGTGGACCTGTCTTTGTCCTGTCGAGGGGGTGATTTCTCCGGCGTTTCTCCTTCTCCCTTCTCCGGCTCTTGTGCTGCCTTTACTGCCTCCTAAATTAGTGCAGTTAAGTCTCCTCCGTGCCGATGAAAGAGGCCTTGGAGGAGGCTTTCTTCCTTTCCGTCACCTTAGAAGCAGGAGAATCTCCTCCTGTTGGTGCACTTCCCAGGGCTAGGGCTTTGGCTGCTTGATCGATAGTTTTCCACACGTAGCCATTCCAATCCACCTCATCTAGAGTGTGGGCTGCTACATTCTCCAGCATGGGCACACTAATCCGATGCATTAAGGAGTTGTATCATTGGCTGGAGAAGAGCACGTGCACCAACTTGGCCTGCAGCCTGGCGTCAGTGTCAGGGATGTCTTGGATGCTTATGCCGTTGTTTGTAAGTACCTCTTCCTTCTTCATTTTTAGCAAGGCGTAAACATCCCTTTTTTGCCACCTTTCTGTCCTAGGTGCCAATCCCAGAGCTTTTTCCACCAGGACTGGGTCCAATCGGACCGGTACCTTCTTTGCGCCCTCTCCTCGGCCTACTGTTACAGTGCTCGCTTCCTGGTCCGAATTGTATGTCCTGAGGAATTCCACGCATTTGAAGTAATCAGGCTCCTGCGAGAAATTTTCAATATATTTTGTCAGGTTCCACTGTTCCACCACCCTTCTGGCTACCTCCTCCTTCGCCAGCACGACTCCGATTTTGTGGATGGTTCAGAACTTCAGCTGGCCGAAGGCGCGGTTTTCCAATTGGATGCAATATAGCTCCCTTTCCTCGTCAGTGAATGGGAGTCGATAGGCGCGGTCTTGCTGCGACATTTTCTGCTCTTGCCACAATTCATAACTTCCGTTAGTGTTTTCCATATAGCACTTTGCTGTTTTTAAACTCTTAACTGAATTTTTGGAAGCCATTTTTCTCATACTAATGATTATGTCTTTCAGTACTTTTACTTTACCATACCCCCTTTTTATTCATTTCCTATCTAATTCCTTCCGCTGTATTTCCCACTTTTCTTTTTATCGGGTTTCCCACGTACATACCACCTTTCTTCCGGCTAATAGAAGAATCCTTCCTAGGATTGGGAGTTAAAGGGTGGCGTTGGTGTTGTTGGAGTAGGAATTTATGTGTGAAGAAGCCACGTATAGAATCGTGGGTTGTATTCCATTTGCGCATGACAATCGAGGGTAGCCGGTTGGATAGAGACCTAGGAGATGTAGGTCAAGACATCATGAAAGAGATCCCCAGTATTAAGGCGGCTGGCGACATGTAATTCCTCTTTGGTGAGGAGTTGGTCAATATAGGGGTGGGCGAGCACATGGTCATCCAATTGCTGATTGCGGGTGATGGCCAAAACCCTAAACGAGATGGGTGCCACATAAGTGGGGTCGTATTCAATGGTTTTAATTGCCCTGCATTGCTCAGCATTGGTCATTATTCGGCAACCTTTTTTCTCCCATTGGATTCGCAGAGCAAACCACTGCTGTAAGAACGTGGAGGGCGAGCTTGCCATCTGCATGAGCTCGTGCATCTCGTGTTCAGGAACAGAGCGGGGAGGCTTTCGATATGAAGTGACTAGGCGTCTGCGCTCCGCTTGCTCCTTTGAGATTTCATCGTTAGCTATGAGTTCTGCAGTGATCTTGGGGTATTTAGTAGTTATAAGTTCGTATTCCTCCCATGTGCATGATAATGCACGAACTTGCAAAGCAAGGGTTCTGTCAAGGAGGCCTAGGTCTAGCCTCTCATAGCTTCTAGCAAATGTGGTAAAAGTGTCGTCCAACATCTTGATGCAGGTTATTAAGTCATCCCTAGAGGTCGCGGCAAGGTCATTAGCCAAGGAGAGGAAAGGTCGGACCGCGTACGAGGGTCTAAGACCTGCTGGTGGGGATGGTGCAACTGGACTGGACAGTGGTGACTCCTTCCGCGGTGTCACAGTTTGGGCTTTGTACGTAGAAGCACATTGAGGTGCTGCAGGAAGCTCTGGGGGCCTGGGGGTTGGGCTGGGTTCTGAGTGAGTAGTCATAGGGCTTTTTAAGCCCTTCGGATTAGGCAGATTTAAGGCTTGTGTCGTTTGCTTTGGTTGATAGATGAGTTGAGGATTCCTAGCCGTTTGTTGGCAATGGTGTGCTGATTATGTGTTGGTTACCCCGTGTGCAAGCCTTCCTTTCTAGGGCGATATCACTTGTAGATGAGCTTTTTAGCCGGCCATTTTTAGGCACCCAAATCCAGGGGTTGCCCTCGTAGTATCCTTGTGTCCGCAAGAGATCCTTACGAATCCATCGCAACATGGTTGTTTGTCTATGGCAATAGCGTCTATACTGCCTCCTAGGCCGGAACGGCTGATATTTCTGGCAGTTAGGGTCCCGTTTGGGTGGTGTATCCGAATGCGGTTCCTGCCGTTTTGGCACCCACATAAGTCTGGGCTCCTTGGCCTTGTGAGCATTCTTGGTGGATTTGGAATTGGGGTCGAGTGCGTGGCACAAAGCCACAGGTTTCTCCCGTTTAGACTGGGTCTGGGGCATGGTCCTAGGGGTTTCTACCGGTGGCGTCGTGATGGTGGAGGAATCATGACAGCCCTTGCTGAAGGTCATTACTATACGGGTGCTGCCGATGGCAAGATGAATGCGGGTTAGGTTGTAATCCACATTACAATGCGTTAGCTTCTTAAAGGTGTGACCCAATAGTGACACATTACCGGCTTCTTTAGTGTTAGGCAACACATGGAAGAAGGCTGGTAAACTTTCAGTCTCGATGGAAACAAGTGCCTTGCACTTCCCTAGGAGTGAATAAGCAGCACCCCCAAACGGGGTGAGGTTGGCATTAGTGGGCTGTAGCATCGGTTGACCAATGCGTGTCCAATGGTCATGCGTCAAGATGTTGTAGTCGGCCCCTTCATCAATCAAGGCATCGAAAGAATACACCATGCCTGCTGTGACTGTGATTCGTAGATACACCAGTGCCATTGCTTCGTCGTCCTGATCCGTAAGGTCGGTTACAGTTGCCATTCGGACGTTCAACGGGGCTTCTAGCATGGGTGGCTCATGTAATGGATGGGAAGGAGGATAGTACTTCTTCACGCGGCTGCCGTTAAAAAGGCCTACTCCTTCACGGTCAAGTGTCTCCAACTCAATATTCCCGGTTCTACCAATCATGCGTACCCTAAAAGGGCCTAGTCCTCGGAACTTCATCTTCTATTTGTGTCCTTTCACTGAGTATAGCAGAACAAGATCTCCTTGTTCGAAGTCTCGCTACTTGACATGCTTGTCAAACCACATCTTTCGTCGAGCCTTCTCGCAGATGAGCGCATGGGTGGCTAGAAGATGAGTCTCTGACAGGCGTTCCAGCTCGGTCAGGCGTTGCGTCCATGCTTTCTTCCCTTCCCATCATTCTTGGAGTGCTATTCTCACGCTAGGGACAAAGAATTCTATCGGTAGAATTACTTCAGTGCCATAGGTTAGCCTAAAGGGGGTTTGACTGACGACTGTTTTATAAGCTGTGCGGTAGGCCCACAAGGCTGCCATCAACTTGTTGTCCCAGTCGCTTCTCCAGGCTGAGACCACCTTAGTCAGGATGTTAATAAGAATTTTGTTAGTCGATTCTGCTTGGCCATTAGCTTGAGGGTAGTATGGCGAGGATTTGAGATGGATGATAAGAAAGGTGGATAGGAGATGTGCTATCACTTCGTTGATGAAGTGTGTGCCTTGGTCGCTAACCAGTTCGATGGGGCAACCGAAGCGCGGGGTCACTTGCTCCCAAAAGAACTTGGCAATCGTTCTAGCGTCGTTTTTTCGTGTTGCTCTTGCCTCTGCCCATTTCGTGAGGTAATCCGTGGCCACTACGATGTACTTGGCTTGCGAGTACTGCGTTGCGGGGCTTATTGGTTCTATGAAGTCAATTTCCCATTTTTCGAAGGGTTGGCAAGAAATAATTGGGGTTAACTCCATTTGATCCTTACGAATCGGAACTTTTGCCCGTTGGCACTCATCACAATGCTTGACAAATCGCTTGGCATCGCGGAAAAGTGTGGGCCACCATAGTTGGGACTACAGCACCTTCCGTGCTGTCGTGTCTCCGCTCAAGTGTCCACCTGCAATGCCGTTGTGCGCTTCTGAGAGCACATCATGCATCTCATGTTCACACACACACCTTCGTAGCAATCCGTCTTGCCCCAACCTATAGAGTTGGCCTGCAATCAGCTGGTAGGGCTGGAGCTTCAATATTAAGCGCCTAAGTCGTGCCTTTTCTATTGGTCGTTCAGGTAGTCCGTGCTCGAGCACTTGGACTATGTCATCTGCCCAGTATGGCGTCGGATCAGCCTTAAATAGGTCTCTCTCTCTGGACAGGTGGAATAAGTGGGCGTTAGGTAACTAGTCAATGATGCCTTGTCCAGTTGCTTCTCCTGTGGGTATACGGGACATGTGATCAGCCATGTAATGCTGTTTTCCCTTTTGTACCACCACGGAGAAATCAAACTCTAGGAGCAGGAGGAGCCATCGAGCTATGCGTCCTATAGCACAAGGTTTGTTTACCAAGTAGAGCAGGGCTTGATGGTCCACGAAGAAAATGAAAGGTGTGGCCAATAGATAGTGTCAGAATTTCTTCATGGCAAACACCATGGCTAGTCCCTCCCTTTCTATTGTTGAATAATTCATCTCCGTCTCAGTGAGTTGCCTACTAGCGAAGCTTACCGGGTAGTCCAAGTTATGCTCACCCGGTTGGCACAACACTGCTCCTACGGCAAACTTAGAGGCGTCAATGTGTACGTGGAAGGTAGTGGTCTAGTCCAGGGCTCGTAGAATGAGTGCCGTCATTAGAGCCTTTTTCAATTGTTCATACGCCCGTTGGCATGCTTCAGTCCACTCGAAGACGATTAGTAGCTTGTACAATGGCCTAGCGATCAGCGCCGCGTAGTTCAGTACAAACTGCCGATAGTATCCTGTGTGACCTAAGAAGCATTGAAATCCCTTGTAATTACTTGGGGGTGGAAGGTCAACGATAACCCTGACCTTCAAGAAGTCCGTGGCAATGCCGTTCTTCGACACCACGTGTCCTAAGATGCATCCGTGCTTCACCCAAAACTGACATTTCAAGGGGTTCAGGGAGAGGCGATATAAGCGACACCGTTCAAAGACCGTGTAGAGTTTGTCTAGATGTTCAATCCAGGTCGAATGGACACACAGGTCATCAACAAAGACCTCCAACTCCTTGCGAAGCATGTCCTTGAATATGGTGCACATAAGGCGTTGAAAGGTGGCAAAGGGCATTGGTTAACCCAAAGTGCATGACTACGTACGCAAAGACGCCCCACTCAGTGGCAAAGGCGCTGTTTGCAAGATGCACTTGCACCTGGTTGTACCCCGAGAAGCCATCCAGGAAACTGTAGGCTTCCTTACCTGCCACTCTCTCAAGCATGTGCTCGGTGTATGGCAAGGGGTAGTTGTCTCTCTTTGTAGCAGCGTTCACCTTCTTGTAATTGACGCACACTCGAATCTTGCCGTTTTTCTTCATCACAATGACTATGGGTGACACCTAGTTTGTGTGCTTAATTTCGTAAATGAATCCAGCTCTCATCAGCTTGTCGATTTCCTCCTTGACAGCATGAGCGTGCTTTGGATTCATCGGGTACGGTCGTTGCTTGACCGGTGTTGCATCTGACGTCATGGGTATGTTGTGAGTCACAACACTCAGATCTACCCCTCGTAGCTCATCTAAGGACCAAGCAAATACGTCTATGTATTCCCGCAAGAGAGCGACAAGACTGAACTCTTCTTCAGTAGTCAAGTCCTTGGCAATGAACATCGGTCGGGGTACTTCCCCTTCCAGGGCTAGGTTTACCTCCTCGACCTTGGATGGCCCTTCGATTGGTTCGCTTGTTTGCCCTTGGCGCTTGGCACCTAGCAAAACCACTACCCTATCCCCTTTTTTGAATTTAGTGAAGTGTTTAGGGAGGTCTTGCAGCTTCCTTTGTTCCTCTGATCGTGCATCCTTGGGACGCTTTGCCTCATCCTGCCGCAACCGTCTACGCCTTAGGTGGACAGGTAAGTCCCTCTTGGTGCATTTGGTCATGGGTGGCCTAGGGATTTCTGGGTTGCTATCAGAAGTAACTTTCGATTCAGAGTTAATCCCTCCATTTTCACTAGAAGAGGTGGTCTCCCCCTGGTGGCCGCAGTTCAGATGGCGATTCGGTTCTAAGCATTGATGTCGTTCCTAGTTGGGCTAGGCCGGCTTGCTCAAGGTCTACGACTCCTATGCATTCCAACCAAGCACGATCACATTTCATACACATGACTCCTTGGTCCATTCTAATGGCCTCTTTTTTCTACGGCTTGGCATCTGCCTGTATCTGCTCAATTTCTTGTCCTTCAGTGTCGTACTCTATGGTATCCACTTCACCCTCTCTTTCATCACCGAAGGGTTGGCAGTCTTCGTATTCATCACTAGAATCTTTATCGCTTGACTGCTCATCGTCTCCCAAGGCTTGCTCTGCCTCGTCTCGTTGGTCGGGGACCAAGGCCCAGTTATACTTGAGGTTCAGCTCGTGTACCATGGTCCACTTCCACTCAGACTCCTCCAAGAGGTCCTGGAGCGGCTTGAAGTTGGCGGCTGAGTTGCCTGCTAGCCGGTCCGTTAAGTACTCCAGTATTCCTTGGAGTTCCCTTTTGTTGGAAGGCACTTGGAAGGTAACAAGCTCAGGCCCTCCATGGGGACTTGCTGCCATCATGTAGAGTGGCATAGGAAGTGTTCCGTTTGCCTTGCCGACTGTTTTGATGGCTTGCTCATATGCCTCCTGGTTGGAGAACGGCATGTCAATTGTAGCGAGGACGTGCATCCAATCCCGCTCATCCTCTGGGTATGGGATGTTGAGATATCGAGCTCCACTCCTGATATGCCAGGGTGACCATTGTGCATTTATGTCACCGACTTGTCAGTTTTGCAGATGCGGTTGGTACACCGCCCATGAATAATAGCTAGATGACAGCTATCCTTATCTACTCTAGTTCGTGGCTCAGTTAGTATGCCACCTTAGTTAGTTGAGTTTGGTTTGAGACCCATATATAGGGTTCTTCTATTTCTATGTACTTGACTTCTTTTTGGCTTACACAACTAAGAAGAGAAAAACTGTTTTCAGCCTCCACCTTTGTGTGTATTCCCCCATTGTGCAAGCAAGAAAGCTACAAGTGAGATTCCTTCCTTCTCTCCCACAATCTTGAAATGGTATCAGAGCCTTGTTCGTGGTAAGGAGCTCAAGAAAGCAAGACAAGTTCGCGCGGACCAGTGTTGCTTTCATTTTTTTGTTTGGGAGCAAGTCTTTGTAGGTAGCACAGCCGAAAAGTGCAGGAGTGCATTATCTCAGATTGAGACGCCCTTCGTGGTGTAGCAAGAGGGCAGTATATGCTGCGGCAAATTGTATCTCTGTTTTTTTGATTTGAGGCCATTTCGGGGCCTGTTTTGGAGGCGGAAGTTTTCTGCACGCACTCAAGAAAAGGCCCAATTTTATGATGTGCGACCACTATTCTACAGGTTGGTGAAAAGTTACTGTAGAAATTGCATCGTATGTCTATGCGTAGAGACATTGGGAGTTACAGAATCATCCCTGTTGCCTATTGGTACAAAATCGTCACTAGGAAGTGACTGTGTGGTCAAATACCACTTACATCAGTTCTGCAGATTTGCCCTTGTGAGGCTGAAGGTGTGTTCTTTGCAGTGACAGAATTTTTTGCAGTGTTCTGTAATGGCGTCTGATTCTCTTTCACAGATTGTCACTGAAAAGCTTGACAAGAACAACTTCCAAGCATGGAAGTTTAGAATGACAAATTTCCGTATGGGAAAAGGATATTGGGAATTCGTTGCAGGAAATGAAGAAGAACCAATTCTTCCTGATGTTCCCAATCAACAGCAAATGCAGGCATTTAAAGCATGGCATGAGAGAGCCAGGAAAGTTATGTATTGGTTGTCTATCAGCATTTCAGACTCTATGATTGTGCATATTCAAGATGCAAGTACGCCAAAGGAGGTATGGGATACTTTGTCAAAAATGTATAGCACAAATATGCAAGCCAGAAAAATGCAGCTCAAGCAAGAGTTGCACAATGTGCAAAGAGAAAATATGAGCATCAATGACTACCACATGAAGGTGAACAAGATTGCAGATTCACTTGCTTCCATTGGGTCGCCAGTGGAAGATGATGATTTAGTTTCTGTGACCTTGAATGGTCTAGGAAAGAATTATGCATAGTTCCGAACATCCATTTCTGTCCGTGAAAGATTTCTTGATTTTAAGGAGTTGATTGCTCTTCTAATTTCTGAGGAGCAGAGAAATGGTGGTGCATCTTCTTTAGGAGGAACTTCAAAAGAAGCTATCTTCTACTCAAATGTTGGAAGAGGTAGAGGCAGAGGTAGAGGAGGCCGATCTGGAGGCCGTGGTAGAAATCAGAATATGCAACAGACTCAAGAAAACCAGTCCTATAGAGGAGGACGTGGTAGCTCTAGAGGCAGGGGGAGCCAAAGAGGTCGTGGTGGATGGCAAAGAGGGCAAAATGCTAACAGCAATGTTGAATGCTACTACTGTGGTAAAATGGGTCATATGGCTAAAGACTGCTATAAAAAGTAAAATGACATCATGAATGGAAAACTACAACAAGGGAATTATGCATCTTCTAGTAGACAGGGTGATGACAAAAATGAGCATATGTTTATGGTGCAGCACATGACCAATTCAGTGACAAGTGCAGAAGAAAGTAACGATATGTGGTATGTTGACTCAGGTGCATCAAACCACATGACAGGTCATGTAGAATGGATGCAGGATGCAAGGAAAATGGAAAAACCAGGATTTGTGGAGAGTGGTGATGATACTGCACATCCTATTGTGCAGATTGAAAATATTCATTTGTCTATGCAGGATGGGAAAAAGAAATACCTGTCGGATGTATTTCATGTTCCGAATATCACCAAGAACCTGGTTTCTATTGGTCAAATGGTTGAGCAGGGCTTGCAGGTCAGATTTAATTATCATGGATGCTTTGTTGAGGATATGAAAAATAAAGGTCGCTTGATAGCAAAAGGAAAGAAGAAGGGCAGAATGTTTACATTCGATGCAGACATGCCTGAATTGAGTGCAACAATGTTTGCACATGGGATCGGTGTAGTTGCAGATATTGATATCTGGCATAAACGCATTGGTCATGTTAATGTACAGCGACTTAAATCAATGCAGGCCCAAAATATTGTTGCAGGATTTCCTAAATTCAAGATTGCAGAAATGCATAAGATATGTGAAGCTTGTCAGTTTGGAAAACAGGCAAGGAAACCATTTCCTAGACATGTTCAAGAGAGTAAGAAGCCATTGGAATTAATCCACTCTAATGTGTGGACTACTAAAGCTGCATCTCTTGGAGACTGTCATTATTTTGTCACTTTTATTGATGACTATAGCAGAAAAGTTTGGGTGTATTTTATGAAAAAGAAAAGTGAAGTTTTTGGGCATTTCAAAACTCTTAAAGCTATGGTTGAAAAAGAAACAGGCCTGCAAATAAAATGCCTAAGGTCAGATGGAGGGGGAGAGTACCTCTCAAATGAGTTTGCAAGGTTCCTGCAGGAGCATGGCATAAAGCAGCAATATTCATGTAGTCATACCCCACAACAATATGGAATTGCAAAAAGGAAAAACAGGCATATTGGAGAGGTATCTCGTGCCATGCTCAACGAAAAAGACTTGCCAAATTTTTACTGGGCTGAAGCAGTTGCTACAGCAGTCTACATAATGAACAGGACTTCCACTGCAGCAATACATGGGATGACTCCAGAGGAGAGGTATACTGGTAGGAAACCAGATATTTCTCATTTGAAAATTTTTGGTTGCATTGCCTATGTTCATGTGCCAGATGAGTTGAGATCCAAGTTGGATCCAAAAGCTGAGAAGTGCATCTTTATTGGTTACTCTCTGCAGCAGAAAGGGTATAGATGCTATAACCCTTCTACTCGTAAGTTTACAGTGAGCAAAGATGTTGTTTTTTATGAGATGAGTAGCTGGTATAAACCAGTAAATGTGATTGATGACGTAGATGCATAAAATGGTAATGCTGCACAGAATTCACGGCAGCAGTCACAAAATATTAGTGGACTTGGAGTGTCCTCTAGCAGTGGTTCACATTCTTCGCCATGGACAGGCAGATTGAGATCAGGAGAATCTTCTCAAAGCAATGTAGATAGTGGTATGCAAGTATCATGAAAAGGAAAAGAGAAGGTAGATCAGCCCATGTTTGATGTGAATGTAGGTCACTCTTATGTGGATGGTGAATCCAATGGCTCAGAACAGAGCATTGATGATGAGTTGGGTATTCCTTCTATTGTTACACCTAGAGTAAGGAAGACCAGGGATGTTTTGAGAGCACCTGGGAGTGAACCTACTTTGCGCAGGTCTACCAGAGCTAAGTATCCTATGGATAGGCTAAAATATGATGGATTTACAGCCATTCACTATGCCTATATGGTCAAAGTGATACAGGAACCAGAACCCACTTCTTTTGAGCAAGCCATGGGAAAAGAAAAATGGGAGAAAGCCATGGATGAAGAAATGGGTGCTTTCATCACCGAAGGGTTGACAGTCTTCGTATTCATCACTGGAATCTTTATTGCTCGACTGCTCATCGTCTCCTAAGGCTTGCTCTGCCTCATCTCGTTGGTCAGGGACCAAGGCCCAGTTATACATGAGGTTCAGCTCATGCACCCTGGTCCACTTCCACTCGGACTCCTCCAAGAGGTCCTAGAGCGGCTTGAAGTTGGCGGCTGAGTTGCCTGCTAGCTGGTCCGTTAAGTACTCCAGTATTCCCTGGAGTTTCCTTTTGTTGGAAGGCACTTGAAAGGTAACAGGCTCAAGCTCTCAATGGAGGCTTGCTGCCATCATGTAGAGTGGCGTAGGAAGTGTTTCGTTTGCCTTGCCGACCGTTTTGATGGCTTGCTCGTATGCCTCCTGGTCAGAGAACGGCAGGTCAATTGTAGCGAGGACGTGCATCCAATCCCGCTCATCCTCTGGGTATGGGATGTTGAGATATCGAGCTCCACTCGTGATAGGCCAGGGTGACCGTTGTGCATTTATGTCACCGACTTGTCAGTTGTTGCAGATGTGGTTGATACACCGTCCATGAATAATAGCTAGATGACAGCTATCCTTATCTACTCTAGTTCATGGCTCAGTTAGTATGCCACCTTAGTTAGTTGAGTTTGGTTTGAGACCCATATATAGGGTTCTTCTATTTCTATGTACTTGACTTCTTTTTGGCTTACACAACTAAGAAGAGAAAAACTGTTTTCAGCCTCCACCTTTGTGTGTATTCCCCCATTGTGCAAGCAAGAAAGCTACAAGTGAGACTCCTTCCTTCTCTCCCACAATCTTAACATGGGATATACTTGGTCAAGGACTCATAGCGCTTCCGGACCTAAGTGTTCCCTTTGAGCATAGCAGAGATGGCATCCAGGTCGACTGGTGAGGTCTTCCAAGTGTCCATCTCTATTTGTACGACCTTAGTTCTATTGCCAAGGAAGATCAAGCCGTTACCCCAATCTTCGATGACTCTAGCGTTGCACATCCAGGGTCGGCCTAATAGGACATCGTAGTCCACTCCCTTCATGACTATAAAGTCAACGGAGAACTTGACTCCTACGATCTTCACTGGCCAATTTTTCAGGACCCCGAATGGTTTCACTCTCATACCGTTTGCTAGCGTGACGTTAAACCTAGCAGCTTCAATAGGCGGGTTTCCCCAAGTTTAGAGTACCGCATGGCTAGGCAATTGTGTTTCTGCATCCTGGTCTTGAGGGTCTACCGTGACCTACTCTTTTGAGCCCTCAACCCACTGCCTAAGGTCTCGCCATAGGGCAGGGTGCTGCTTAAGCAGATCTCCCAGGCCAATTGTTACAGGGGTGGTCACTAGTGTGGTCATGAGATTGCTAAATACTCGTCCCTCCTTTAACCTAGATTGTCCGGGCCAACGGCCGCGGCTGATCTGCGGCTCTGTTGCGTCTAGGCTTGGTCTTAGTGGCACTGTTTGTGGCATAGTAGCCTTGGCCGACTTAGGTTGAGGTGGTGACATTGGCGTGCTTATGCTAGAGAGATTATCGATCTCGTCCTCCGTGATGGGTTCCGCATCTTTGAGGTGCTGTTGAGCCTCCGTCACCCATTCCTTCACCTTTTCTATGGCCTCCAATTGTCGCTTGGGGTGCGGGTATTCCCCTATCTTAGCGCTTCTCTTTTCGGCTGTCTTAGGGGATGAAGTCTCTACCTCCGCATCTGAGACTTTCTTCCCAGCAGTTAAAGTCGTAGCACTTTCGGTCTTCAATGCGACCTTAGCGTCCCACCTCTTCTTTTTCCGCCTGCGGCTTTTCTTCCCTATTGAGGTTGCGTCCAGGTTGCTAGGTCCTGGCAAAGAGATGCCTGTCTGCTTGGTTTGGGCTCGGGTCATAACTCGTAAGGGAATAGGTGTGGCCTCCCCATCGGGATTTTCGACACCAAACAGCCCTAATGGGATGGATGGCAAATTAGTTGTGCTAGAGGATGGCTTCCGCTTTGGGCAATCAACGAAAAGATGGGTGATTCCGCACTCTGCGCACCTTTGATCAGCCTTGTCCCTGTTTTGCTGCTCTCTTTCAGGGCAACATGATGAGACATGACCGGGGTGTCCGCAAGTCCAACAAGCGATTGGATCCTGTGGTGGCTGCCCTCCTACGCCTCTACCCCGTCCTCTTCCCAACGCCATCACTGGCACGGGTCGATAATCTATGAGGACCGCATTACCCTCGTCGTCATGCGAGACGTAAGGGTATATGTAGGTCTCTTCATCATTTGGCTCCTCCACGTAATGAACTGGAGCGTCGCTTGGTGGGTGGGTCACACAAGGACCAGGTGGTCTAGGAATGCCGGTGGGATTTATGTCCATTCTAGGGATGGTGGGTTTCATATCGTTAGGCGCGGGTAGAGCTAATGGGCTCCCCTCCTGAAGAATGGCTGTGGCCTCTTAGCTAGATAAGGCTGGCCGTAGGGTTGAGAGTATGGAAACCTTCTTGGTAGTCTGCATTGTGCGGCATCGTGGCCGAACCTCCCGCAGTTGGCGCAAGGTCTTGACCTAGGGTCTTGACACTCGGCCGGCAAGTGGTTTCCTCCACAGTACACGCACTAGATGTGCGGGCGCGTTGGTCGTCTCAGCACGTCCTGTATCTTGGTTGATTCCATCTTGACCTCCGCCAGGCCGTGGTCTGTCTCGGTGGCTTTCCCCTTATCTTGGGGTAATGGGTTTGACCGCTCACTAGAGGCTGGCGTTCTCTCTAAACTCCGCAAGTTGGTTTCTTCTAGATTTGAGCTCCTGGAGCTCCGCTCTTTCAGCTGGTCATCAACTCTGATGGCTTCCTCAAAAACCCTTGCCACCACGTCTCGCTGCAAGCTTGAGTTGCCTGCCAGTGCCTTATATAACTCCTCATCTCGAATTCCACTGATGAATACAGTCGATACTGCCCTATCAGTCGGTCGCTCGCCTAAGGGGATTCTTTTAAAGAGGCTTCTCACGTGGGTCACATAGTCGCGGATGCCCTCCTTCTCCTTCTGTTTGATGTTCATCAAGCGTACTAGCAGGTTGTCGAAGTATCCAGGCTCGGCAAACCTCTTGATGAAGAGATCCTTGAGGTTATTAAAGTTGGCTCGTTCTATGGCATCCAGGCTTGTATACCACGTCCTACCCTTATCGCTTAAGCAAAGTCCGAATGCTTGCGAACATTGAGTCTGGTCGTTGAGGCCATTGGCTTCGCAGACTTGCTCAAACTGCTCAACAAAGCTGAACGGATCGTCATGTGGCTGGTACTTGTCGAGTTGCTTGGCGACAATCGGTATTTTGGCCTGGCTCTTTGAGCCTTGGTTTGCCCTAACCCTACAAGCAGTGACGTTGCTAGTGCAGTGGCACTCTGCTCTACTGCAGTGTTATCGAGCAGCCGTTTCATGAGGAGCTCGCTCAGCATCAAGTCTCCCTCTAGTGCTCTTTCCTGGTCCGTTCGGTTCCGGCCAGCCAAGTTCAGCACTCGTTGCACCTCATGCAGCTCCATGCTTTGCCTTAGGCTCATGGCTTGTTGATCCCTATTATACTCGGCTATGCCTTGCGGGCTAGCCTTCTCTCCTCCTCTAGGTCTGCAATGATTGCATCTGCCGTTCTGCCACGGTGCTCATACCGGGCATGCGCATCGTAACTGCTCACCATCTGCTGTATAACATCTGGGAATGCGCTCACATCGAGCTCCTCGGTAAACCGATGGTCTGAGCCTTCCTCGTTCATGGTCGGATTCTTACGCCTCGCTGCGCTGTCGATCAGGTTAACTAGTCGTGATAGGTCCTTGTTGTTGGCGCTCCTCGCTTGGTTCTCTTCTATGCTTTGCGTGTCTGTCTACGTCCTGGGTCCTCTCCTATTGGTGGGTTCCTTGAGCGATTTATCTGAGCGAGTTCCCTTAATTACTGAATACAATTCTTAATTTACCGCCACTCGATGAGTGTGTTGTTCCTCGTGCACTTGTGCCCAATCAGGCTTTCAGTTTCCTTAAGTGTACTTCAAGTGCAAAATTCAATGTGAGTGTAGCAAGCAATTCCTCGGTGCCCCACTCACTCTCGCTCGTTTCTGGCCTGATAGGCTTGTAGGTTTTTCCGGTCGTTTAGTCAGGGTTTAGGGTTTCTTGTTTGTTTCCTTGTTCACTTCTGACCGATCAGGTCTTCGTGGTTCAGCGGCTTGCGTTCTAGTCCGTGGATCCCTCAACTGTCTACCGCCCACCGCTAAGCGGCTGTGTACTACAACTTCTTTTATCCCAGGTGCCAGAATCAAGTTCTGAACGCCCGAAGGGTTTCGACAAGTTGCGCTAATGCGCGTTTGCCGGGCACGTCAAATTTCTGACAACTTTGACAAAAAGTTGCATTCGGACCAAGTGGTCCGAATTGCAGGGTCTGAGTGGGTCACTCGAACAGGCCGAATGGCATGGGGTCAAGGGCCGAATCTCCAAAACTGGCTCGGACGGTTTTTACTCGGATGGGCCAAATGGCCGGTTTGACAGATTCAGATAGGCTAATTCTAACAGGTCGAACCGCATTTGACCGAGGGTCGAATCCCAGGTGTGGCCGAGTTCCGATTTTGAAATTTGGACGGGTCGCTCTGACGGGCCGAATGGCACAAGGCCGAATGTGCCACGTGGTCAAAAAGTTCTGGCTCGAACGGTCCGAGGAGGGTTTCTCGGACGGGTTGACTCGGATGGTCCGAGTGGCGATTAGGGTTCCGGTCGGAGTGGCCGAATGGCAAGGGGCTGAAGGCCGATTCTGGGCCTCGGCCCAAAAGCAATAGCTCGGACGGGCCGAAAACGGCGCGACAAAAACAGCGCGATGCCGATCTTGCCCGGTTTTTATGATTTACTCAACCATTACAAGCACAAACCTCCAGATACCATCTAGGGGGTTTGAGGGAGGGATTCATATACCTGAATGGATCGATGAGTGCATCAGTGCTGCGATCGAATCACACGGCTTGGGGCTTTCTAGCTCTCTCTCTCTCTTTCTCTCACATTGAAATGGCACAAATGAGTTCTCTTTTGGCCTTTCGGTTCTTATATGCCCTCCCAACTGTGGCATTGACATCCCTGATCCCTCTCTTGTCGATCTTAGTCCTCACTAGCAAGCATTTCGCGCATTTGCATGACTTTTTCCCTGTTTTCCCCCTGTTTCGAAACAGTGAACCCTACCCTTTTTCGGTTCGATCTCCTAGCTCTAACCTACGCTAAATGCAACCAAAATCAAAGGCAAAAAACTGGAATAGATTCTCCATGCTTTCCAATCATCAAACAACCAAAATATCCAAAATACTTACTTGTTCCGAAGATTAAAAGCACCCAACTTCCTACCTATCTCAAGCTCCGTTTCGGGGATGAATACCCTACTTCGATGCTCGATGTGAGGCGCGCAAGTGCTCAAGCTTGAATCCGTTAGTCTCGGCAACGGAACCAAAATGTGGGAGCTTTCGCTCAACCGCCAAGACCCTCGGACCGCTTATTCTTTCAAGCGTTTCAAGCGAGCTCTAATGGCTATCTCTTACCTAGCCGACGCGCCGTCGATCCTACGAGTGTAGTGAGCTTACCTTGATGCTCGATCGAGTACCCTCCTCTCTCTTGCACTCCGGTAGCTCCACGATCCTAGATGCTAGCGCAAGCATCCTCAAGCCTCCTCCATCTCCAAGCTCCATCCTCCATAGCCGCGCGCGCAAGAGAAGAGAAGGGAAGAGAAGAGAAGAAGAGGAGAGGAGATGGTGAAGAGCTTCACCCTCTGGATCCCTCACCCTCACACACACTCACTCCCTCACACTCTCACACTCCCTCTCTCAAGAGCACACACAAGCAAGAAGGAGAGAAGAAGAGAAGAAGAAGAGGACTCCTTTTGCCACACACCAAAGAATAAGCTTCTCATTTATTTTTCAACTTTATATACAAAATCCTAAATCCCTTTCGGGCGGTCATCCCCTTTTCCTTTTTTACATGGTCGGCCGTAGCCTAGGCCCTCTTTCCCATTTTCCACCATTCTAATTTTACCCTATTCCCACTAATGCATACACTTTGCACAGGAGCGAGCCTGGCACTCTTTTACACAGATTTGGGGGCGCTCCCATATTTTAATGGTGTGCCTTTTCCTCTTTTATTGCCGTGGCCCAACACCGAAGCCTCTTGAGGGTCGTGTCCGAATATTTGAATTTTTCAGGGATTGGTTGCCAGTCCAGGCGCCTTTTTTGCTCTTGCGCCTTTCCCAGTTTCCGCTCCTCTGTGCTTCGGTAACGTGGTCAGAAACCCAAGACCCACGGACCGCTTATTGTTTCAAGTGTTCCAAGCCGAGCACTAATGGCTACCTCTCACATAGCCGACGCGCCATCCATATCTACGGGTGTAGTGAGCTTACCTCCATGCCGTTCGAGTTACCTCCTCTCCCGCGCATCCCGGTAGCTCCACGATCCAAGTGCAAGCTTTAAGCAAGCTCCATCCTTAGGCTCCACCCTCCAAGCTCCATTGCCGCGAGCAAGAGAAGAGAAGAGAAGAGAAGAGAAGAAGAGAGGAGAAGATGGAGAGCTTCTCCTCCTCGGTCCCTCACCCTCACACACTCACTCCCTTACACTCTTACACTCCCTCTCTCAAGCACAAGCTCAAGCAGCAAGAATAAGAAGAAGAAGAAGAAGAGGAGAGCTACTTTTGGCCACACACAAGAATGAGCTTCTCATTCATTTTTCAACTTTATATACAAAACCCTAAATCACTTTCAGGCGGTCATCCCCTTTTCCTTTTTTACATGGCTGGCCGTAGCCTAGGCCCTCTTTCCCATTTCCCACCATTCTAATTTTACCCTATTCCCACTAATGCATACACTTTGCACAAGAGCGAGCCTGGCACTCTTTTACACAGATTTGGGGGTGCTCCTATATTTTAATGGTGCGCCTTTTCCTCTTTTATTGCCGTGGCCCAGCACTGAAGCCTCTTGAGGGTCGTGTCCGAATATTTGAATTTTTCAGGGATTGGTTGCCAGTCTAGGCGCCTTTTTTGCTCTTGCGCCTTTCCCAGTTTCCGCTCCTCTGTGCTACGGTAATGTGGTCGGAAACATGGTAACACTTATCTTCTTCATGATCACCTCTCCTTAAGAGAGAGAGATATTTGCCCTCTTTATCATTATTGTCATCCTTATCTCATCTTATCTCCTCTCTCCACTTACCCAAACCTTTGGTTCTTTGCCATATTAAGGTCTAAAACCCTTCTCTCTCACCCTCATTTGTGGCCCACCAATCCATTACCCATTAAAATGATCTCCCACACACAATACATTTAATTCTCCCCCAACCTTATCCTCAAAGAATCTTTTTCCTAGCCACACATATTTTCTATCATTTCTCAAACCAACCTCACCCTCTTCACCTTGAGACATTGAGCTATCCATGCCACATGTACTTCACACTCATTTTTAATCTAGCTCAAGCCTTTACATTACCTCCCATTTTCCTTCACTTTTATTGATCCTTATCGAAAAACCTTATCTCTAATCTTATCCTCACTTATATAGACCACCTTATAACTTTGTGCCAACACACATACGTTTCACATAGTTTCCTAGCTCCTTGCCCTTGCCACATGTTTAATCTTACCTATTTTATTAAACTCTAAATGCTCTCCCTTATCTAAAGCCTTTGTCACAATATATTTCTATCACATCATGCAACACATATGTTCCATCCTTATATCATCATTAAGTCTAGTATTCACTCTATGTTGCCAATTAGTGGAATACATAGAAAATTCTTTGATGGACAACCCCAATCCTTCACTAGATGAAGGCCCCTCATACCCACATCTCTATCATGACTCTTTGATTTTGTGCTCTCATTCTCTCAACTTATCCATCCAAGCATGTTCTAGCTCTCATAGTCACTCTCAATACTACAATATTTGTTACCCCTGTGAGTCTCTCCTCTTGCATCCTGAAATAAAGGACTCTATCTCAATCAAAATAACAATTGAGGAAGGGGACACCCTTCGTAATCTACATCTCGAGGCCCAAGAATGCATTGCCCATGGCCTCTCTATTGAATTGTGTTCTTTAAGAAAATTTAATGGTATTTTAGAGACAAAAAGATGGCAAAATATCATCACTGTCTCAATTGACAACATGGATACTCCTACCGTTCTTGATTAACTCTTATTGGATATTTCCACCAACCTTCAAGGTCACTCCCGCATCAGGTGCATTGTTTCCACTTCTCTTACATCTATGATTTCTATCTTATTTCCTTAAAATTTTCACTCAACATCTAGTCTTTATCTAAACTCCACTTAAATATTGCATCCTAGTCCTTATCTTACACTCTCTCTATGGGGTCAATATCCTCGTATTCTTATGGTCACACACACACACTCCGAGAAGTGCTTAAAAATAGCCAAAAATTACGAATATCAAGGGGAAAATAGACTTTGTCGAAGGTGACGGTTGCAATCAGTACGATTTTAAGCGGCGCCCTAAAGCGCTAGTGCTTTTTTTCATGGAAATGGTGGTGGATGGCCGAGCTGGAGTTTTCCTACATGCAAAACGACGTTAGGAATTCAACGCAAGTCTCAGATCTCAATTCCAAGGTTGTTTGATCCCCCATTTAATCTTAGCAAGGTTCAGGGTTGTGAAGCAGCTACTGGATCTGAAAGCCGAGAAGAGCGTGGCGAGACCTAGCTTTGTAGATTTCGATGCCATGGAACCACCCGTCCAGATGGATCTCGAATCCGATGTCGTTTGCCTCTCCAAAAGTGAAAAAAACATTTGCTGGAAGTGTGAAAGCAAAAGGCGTGAACTAGATAATTGGGGTTTTAAGCTTAAAGCTCTAATTAAGAGCTTAAAAGCTCACGAAATGAAATGTTGGGGGGGGAGGGGGGGGAGTATCAGTTTTTTGCGCCCCATTTTTCCCCCATTTTTTATGGATTTCTGATCGGTTTGAGGAAGGAGGAATCCTCTTGGGCCTAAGATGCTTCTATCCTTTACCCTCCATCGCCAAAAACGAATCAAGGAATGATGCACTGAGCAAAGAGATAAAAAACTAGTCTTTCTCTCTCCTCCCTCTCTCTCCTGCATAGAGGCAATTCATGTGCAAGAAGTCAAGAAGAAGAGGGGCTGAAGGATGCTTGTCCGGCTATGATCGGATTGCTTCAAGATGAAGAGGAGGCTGAGGAAAGAGGTTCAGCACTGAAGAATGGTTGCTGGTTATTAAAAAACCCATGACATGCAAGACATGCGGTATGCTTCAATTTTATGAAGAAATAGGCTTGTTTTTGTTGTTTCATGGTCCAAATGTTGTTCATATGCAATGAATTTTTGTTTGAACCTTGTTTGCATCATGTTTGAGGGCTATAACTATAGAAATGCAAAACCCGTAATGATTTAGAGCCGTTATTAATTATTTAAAACTCGTAAAATATCATTTTTCAATGGAAATTAGTGATTTTTTTCGATTTTGAGTTGGAAAAAAGGAGTGAAAATGGGATAAAATCAAAGAAAATGTTAAGTTTTAGTCAAAATAATAAGCCAACATAAATAAATAAGAAAATATCTATTTTCCATGAATAATAAATAGTACAAAATAGTAAAAATAGAGGAAATTGGAGTTTTCACGCTTAAAAAAATGAAAAAATAAGATTTATATGCGTGAATGTTTGGCGAGGTTAAAGCATGAGGTCAAGCCTCAATTTGGCCTGGTCCTTTGTGTTATAGTACATGTTTATTATTTTTTACATACAAAAATGATACAAAACAACCATTTACACCTATGCACCGCAGCAACACCTAAACGGTGAGGGGGAGATAAAGTTTGTGCGATGATCTAATTGCTGAAAGCATATAAATTCTGATTTTCCTCTTTGTGCATAGTATTTAGGGATCGTTCCATAATTAAATATAGGTGACTAGTAGCACGAAAGTTTCGGTGCTAGTCCCTAAAGCAGCACAGCACGTAACGCTTAGTTAAAATTCATGAAAGGGCTGTTTTTTGCACCTCACGTGGCTGTTTTTTAAATCATAAAATGGTTGTGCACAATCGTTATACACCTTGCATCAAGCATGCCATGTGGTATCTCCTGGAATGCATTGCAATTGATTGATAAACTTTGACCAACGCTGAGAGGACAGGAAACCCAAGTTGTAGGTTTAAATGGGTGCTTCCGTTGGGGGAAAGTTTTGTGAGGCAAATCAAAATCTCCTGGAACGTTGGATTATGAAAGAGTGGAGTTTGTGCGAATGCTATATATGTTAGCGACGCATCTTGGGGCCAATCCTCGAGGTGTAGGAGAGTCGCAGTGGAGCCACGGCAATTAGCCGAGATGTGCTTCCCTATGTGTATATTACGAGGCATTATGCCTATATGTTATGGGATCTCCCTCTGAGGAGAAGGGAAGATGAACGTTGGATCATATTTCCATCTACAAACATGCTCTCACTATTGTTTCACTCTGCAACCATCAAGTTCCAATTGCAATACATCATCTATCTATATGATGAGCCCATCTCTTATCAAGTCTATTATGAAGAAAACTATGGCGATCAACTGTTAATTAATGTATCCATCAACCAAAGTTCAAAGATCTTCATCATCAACTTACATCCCTTAAATTATTGCAAGCAAAGATTGACATATAGCTTCTGCAAAAACAAGCACAAGGTCTCATGCCATATTCATCATTATAATCTTACTTCTCTCGTAGCCAATATGAATGGCAGAAAGTCTTTTTACTACAAAAGGAAATCCTATTTTGAGAAAGGAGGAAGAATATTAAAAGATATTGTTAACATTTTCTAGAGAGGGGGAATGTTAGAATGATGAGATGTACTCATATGAACATGTACTTAGAGAATATTTAGGAATACAATATTTAGATATTTAGGAGAACTATATAAGATAGATCTAGAACATGTGGAGTAAGAAGACCTACCATATCCATACCTTTATTGTATATATATGTGTACTCTCACCTATTCCAATGTAAATGTGTAAGCAAGTGTACATTACAAGTGTGTGGTTCATTCTCCATGGCATCGTCTCATTGTCTCTCTCCCTTTCTCTCACCATCATTTTCACTACTAGTAAACCAAAAGGTAAGCAGTCACATTACAAATTGTAGTCTACTATTGAGACAACTAACTAATTTGAAGAAGATTTTGAAAAAGAAAAATTTAAATGGTAAAGAGGATTTCCAGGCATTGCCAAATAGGAATTTCATGAGGAGATTATTGACATTATAAAGAGAAAGAGATAGTATGTTGGGGATCTAGTTAATGCTATTGTATGGGGAGATGAGGACCTAGTTTTGCAATGTATACAAGTAATGTATGATGATGATGATGATTATATAAACTTGGGAAGCTACGCTTCTTTCTCATATGGTTTTCCATACACCTACTTTTGTGTCTTTAAACTTTAAATACATGGATTTTGAGAGTATCAACATGATAGTGGAATGTGCCAACTCATCCATTTCTTCTCATATTAGCATCTTTGCTCTTAGGCTTAATACCCATGCATTTAATTGGCTCTACTTGCTTCTTTTGAACCAATACAATATAGATTTACTCTTTCTAGTAAGAAAAGTTGGTGTCATCCAACTTCTCAATATTAAGTAATGCATTCTTTTAGGTAGATGCATAGGCCATTATGACTACAATATGTTCTCCAAACCAAAGACCAAAGGTATGCTCAACCATGAGTTAAGAAAATGATTGCAATGTGAGAGTCTCACAAAGGTAAACAATGGCTAAAATAGCATCAATAACCCAAATTAAGATAAAGGCACAATAAGCAACCAAGAATTAAATCAAATTTCACTTTCTTCACTCTTGCATATATATCACAACATCCAAAGCATCACCATTTGTAACTTCCTTGCTCAATAAGGGCTAAGCATTCTATGTATGCTATGTACATTCTACAAATGATGTTGTTTGCCAAGATTTACAACAAATTTCACTTTTTTTAACTCTTGCACATATATTACAACATCCAAAACATCACATTTGTCACTTTCTTGCTCAATATGCATGTTGTGTACATTCTACAAATGATGTTGTTTGTTTATGCATTCACAAATGTTTCAATCCAATACTAAAGGTAGAATAATACTTTATCTACTTATTCCTTGTTGAATAAGCTTCAAAACAAGTTGTGGACTTCCTAGACTCCACATTCCCTACAAATTGACATATGTATACCCAAGGACAAATGCATCCTTCCTTTCGAAGCAAATGTATATAGCTCTAGTGTAATTGATACTCTTCATTGCTTTCCAATGTTCTTACCAAGGTTTTCCATAAGCTTCCTAACCACTCCCATTGTATAAGAAATGTGTGGGCATTAGCGTAGCTCAACTATGGATACATAAGGGACTCTAGACATTTTAGCCTTTAGCTCACCCAACTTGGGGTTGTTCTCTTGATAGTTCCAAATATGGAGGTAATGAAACAGTGATAGCATTCCCCCTCTCCATAATGAAACACTCAAGTACCTACCAATGTACTCCTTTGGAGACAAATAAAAAATCTTCTTGTCTCTATCCCTCATAATATGTATGCTAGGAATGTGACTTGTATTTTCCAAGCCCTTCATGTCAAAGGTTTCATGCAACCTTTTCTTCACTGCATGCATATCCATGAGTGACTTCCTAGCAATGAGTATGCCATCCACATAAAGACTCAAGATCGTAAAGTTGCCATCAATGGCATTCCATGTGTATAAGTAGTAATCTATCTCACTCCTACTATATCCTTGAGACCTCATAAAAGTTCAAAACACCAAGTGTATCTTGCGATAGAGAAAATTTTAGATTGTACACCCATTTGCATTGTGATGCATGCTTGCCCTTAGTAACTCCCAAGTAGTCCTAGCAAGTAGCATTCTTAACCAAAGAGCCCATCTTTGATAGTATAGCATTTTTTCACTTATGACTATCATCTCTATCAATACCCTTTTCATGTGACATTTTAGTTTATTTGTTGTACATATAATACTCATACAGTTCAAGGTCAAATTTTGAAAGATAGAAGATACTGCAGACGAGAAAGAACTTTCGTTCTAGTAAGTTGACATGTGGCCTAAACGACGATGCTAAAGTGATTTGAATAGTTATTTAATGATAGCTACAATGTGCTATTTCACATAGCATACATGCAAAGAGTACAAAGTTGCAACGATCCAAGTTTTGGTCCTTTAGCAACAACAAGTGACCCTTTGCATATCTTTCAAGCATGATCACCAAATAAAATTCGGTGGCAAGAACCAAACTCGTGCCACGTGTGAGGAAGTTGGTATGCCTTTCCAATTGTCAAAAGATAATTCATTGTAGAGCCGAGGGGCAAGCAAACGATTTAAATGCATACGGTTGTGTGTGAACTAAAGGGGAAGGGGCACGCTTTTTTTGGAGTATGCCCGTCCGCCTGGTGTGAACCCGTCGCTCGCTAGTAGTAGCACCTTAGGCTCGGTTTAGACAATGGCGGATGGATGCACGCTTTCTTTGCATTGTGTGTAAATAGATCTAACGGCTGGCCATAAAATTCACAAGTTCTTGCTTGGATTGTTGGTTTATGTGGTAGTGTATAGCCCATACGGTCTTGGCAGGGTTCAAATCATGCAGCTTGTTTTTTATTCAAAAAAATAAATGGGCCTTGTTTGACACATCGAGGTCGGACATATATTTCTTCGCACGGAAATCATCTTGACAAATCCCTTTTTAACACGTCGACATCACTAGCCTGTACTTATGTGGCCTTCCGAACAGTCTGAACTGGGCCTTAGCGGTTGTAAGTTTTTTTAAGGGTGCGGAAAGTCATTTATGAGACTTTGCCCTTTGTGAAACCAACGGTATCAACTGAACTTCGTTCAGTGACATTTTGCAAGCTCTTCGAGTTTCTTTGTGAAACAAGGCGATATGCTTAGAATTAGGTGTTGCAGGAACTTGGAGCAATTCCAGCTCGCCGTCGCTCTCTCTTGCATCCGACGAGCACTCTTGGAATGCTTACCTATCTCGATCATGTGAAGATTGCTTGGCCGGTGGCTAGAGATCCCGTTTCTTGCGCTCATGGCGGAAGTGTGCAGCACAGACTATTTTCAGCGGCTTGTCTGGCGGCTTCCATGGCAGCAGCAGCAGCCGAAAAAGAAGAAGAAGAAGAAATTTGATAGGCACAAATATGTACAGGCGGAAAAAACATGTTTCTTTTGAATATAGTTCACATCCTTGAACTTGCTACACCTAGCAAATCGCAGGCCATGGTGCTTGATAAGCCGTTTCGCGATCGTTTTTTCTAGAGCTGCTATACATGTAGATCACTTGTACACCCGCACAGAGAGAGAGAGAGAGAGAGAGAGAGAGAGAGAGAGAGAGATAACACAGGCTTAGAACTTCAAATGGCTATCGTTTCGGAGTCTACCGATGATGCCTCAACAATTAAGGCTAGGAGAAAGCCCGGACAAATTGAACTAATGGATAATCTGCAATATCTTGAGAAGACCGGGGATTCTCGCCAGGAGTCCTCTGTTTATACATCCGTTCCTATTCCAGAGATTAGCAGCTTTCGGCATGAACGTGAGTATCTAGCTCATTTTTCTTCTACAAGTATACCACTAAATGTGTTCTGAGAAATGACTCAAAAGCTAAACTTTCTCTGAGAAAATATTTTGCAAGTGACATTTATTTACTGATATGCAGCCTATGATAGTTCAAACCGCTTATCTGATACAGTAGATACCAACTCAAGCACTGAGCGGATTTTTCCCATCAAAAGTCTTCACAGCTCTCTGCTGCCAGTGTTGCTGAAGGTAACATCAAATCTGTTACATTTGCATATATCAGTGTTTGATGTTGAGTACTTCAATGAATGTTTGGGCACTACACCTTGCATGTCTATGTGCTCACTTACAAATGATTTTCTAGCATTTTCACATTCTTGTGCAGAAGGTTTAAGATGTAATTCCAGCACATGAAGTTCTGTGTATTTTTTGACTAGATTTTACAGCAGTCTAAAGCCTGTGGAAAATTTTCAGTTTGAAGACATCATGTTTAAGGTTGAAGAAAAACTACCTCAAAACTGGGGTGCAAGAAAGACGCTAGCACGTGTGAAGCATGATCCATTACCATTCAAGCAAATTTTGAATGGTATAACAGGAAGTGTATCTCCTGGGGAAGTCCTTGCAATTATGGGACCTTCTGGTAGTGGCAAGACAAGCCTTTTAAGGATACTTGCTGGAAGATTGCAACGAGGAGTCACAGGGGTTGTGGCATACAATGATATTCCCTATAATGCAGCACTTAAGCGGAGGTCCTCTCTCTTTACCTTATACTTCTATGCATGTGCATGCATCTTGCATGATTGTGCACATGTTTGTGGTGCAGCAGCTCCTTAGAGACATATTGCAGAGATATGTCTACTTGAGTTTTAAGTAAATGGAAGTTCCTTTGGATTGTAGTCTGCAAGTTTTAAAGTGGGCCATCTTACGTAGTTTGATGATAAAGACAGTGCAATGCTAATGGGAAATTTTTGACAATTTGAGATTATCTCAATATGAAAAATTGTTAGTTTAACTTATTGCAACTTTTTTTTGGGCATTCATGTCGGGATGTGCTTACATCCTTATAACTTGCAATCTCATTGACTATGGAACCAGTCATTGGGTAGCCAATTGCAATCGTGGGAAAGAGACGACTCCCTGCTACTATTACTGTGTTTTCCAGGCAATGACCTACTCTGTAAGTGGAGCATCTGATGAAAATCAACAAGTCTTTGGCCTCTTCAAAATATTACTTGAGAAGTGTGTGAGGTGTCAAGGCAAGGTGACACCTCAAATTTGAGACTGTAGAAAGATATTTGTGGTTATGGCTTTATAGTCTTTATCTGTGGAATGTTGCAGAGGTGTCAAGAATGGGAAATGTGAAGTGGCACCCAGGTCTTGCAGAAGTTCGCAAGCAAATCTTGTTTCAGGGATCTTTTCCTGGTAGGGCTGAACTAGAGAGTTGGAAAGCAATTTCTGCTTCAAGGATTAGCCCTATGTTTGTGTAGAGAGTAGCTTCGTCTAGAGTAACTGAGCTAGGTTTTAGAATGTGAGATGTGACTCAATCTGTAACTTCTTGTACAGGAACTGAGCTAAGTATTAGAATGTGAGACCGTGAATCAATCTGTTGGCAGTAAGGGGATGCATGTGAGGTGTAAGTAGGAAGGGACTCTATTGCATGTGCAAAGCAAGAGAGTCATTGTTGATGGTGTTCAAAGAAAGGTGGGTGTGTAGCCACCATTCACTTAGCAAGGTTGGCATTATGTGCTGCTAGTGTTCATGAATGAGGGATTTGTATTGGCCCCACTTAGCATGCCATGATTTGAGGCTTCTTCAAGTGGTCTATTTGCTACAATCCTCTACATAATGCAAATCAGACAAGACAAGAAAAGATGGCATGTCATAAACTGTTAAGGAAGATCACTAGCAGATCAAGAATTATAGTATTCATGGTTGGAGCAGCCCTCATGAATTTTTTTAGACTAGGTTATATGCAACAGCCAGACATTGTACATATATAGAAGCATAACCAGTATGCCCTTGCTGGCAGATCTGGATATTTTGGAACTTGTCACGTTTCCTATGCTTGTACAACCGATTAGCAAGGGTATGTATGTTGTTTAGACCTGGATTATATCCAACCCTTGCTTTTCATGATGTGGCCGGTTGGTACCAGTGTTTGTGAATTTGCGTCTGTTTGTGCCTCCTTAGTCTCACCTTAGAGAGCTCATGTGAGGTGGAAATCAGCCATCACCCATGACAGAAATGTACGGTGCATGGGGAACCATGAAAAGCATGTGATCATTAATTACAAGGTCCGAGGTTAAACCAAGACTCACCACTGACCAAGAAAAAGAAAATTATGAACTTGAAACTGTGAGACCCAGCCATGCTACCCTTAGAACTGAAAGCCATATTTTACGGTTATTCCTATGGAATGCCTACTTCATTTGTGACAATGAGATTAGATATTGTAGTAGTCATTTTCTTTCTATATATCAACTTAGGTTTGGTGGTAGGAGTTTATCATTGTGTCGTGTGTTCTTTGACCTTTTCCATGGTTTTGGCAATAGTTGGTGTTGCAATCAACTATTGCAGTACGAGTCATCTGCAGGTGATGCTGCTTGCATCTAGTCAAAACATTAGTGTTTCTTCTATATGTGAAGGGATTAAGGCAAACCATAAAGAGCTGAAGAGTGGTGGGCACCTGAAGGGCCATATGGAAATGTGGATGATGCCCATCGTATTACACTCCTACACTAGAACTGCAGCTATCCCACTGTAACATAGGATGGGGAAGGAACGGGTTTGGGAATTGGAGGTTTGGACCTGCTTATGACTCTGGATGATGCCCATCGTATTACACTCCTACACTAGAACTGTAGCTATCCCAGTGCAACATGGGATGAAGGAACAGAGTTGGGAATTGGGGGGATGGCCAAGGAACAGCGGACAGGGATGGGGTGGGACAAATGGCATCATTTGTCTAACTTGCCACACAGGTGACAGTTGCTGCTCGCAACTACCTGCTCATAGCTGTGGATAATGCCCATCGTATTACACTCGTACACTAGAACTGCAGCTATCCCATTGTAACAGGGGATGGGAAAGGGACAGGATTGAGAATTGGGGGGATGGCCAAGAAGAAGCAGACAGGGATGGGGGTGGGACAACTTACATAAATATCATTTTGAATTTCATATTCATCAGATATATGCCTGTGATGTGGTGGGGTGGAGGTGTGGGTGGATGTGTCCTATCACAGAAAATGTGTGCACACATGCACACATCCATGTGTATTTTCCATTTTGAAAAATTTGAGTGTGTGGGTTGATCTGGTATGAGAGATTGCAATGTGGGCTGATTTTGTGTGTGTGTGAGGAGGGATGCAGTAGGCATTGTAACTCAAACTTACATGCCGGTTGTACATGCACACCCTAGAGCTATGCATGCATAAGTGCACTAGTGTTGGATGCACTAGCTCATCTTTTTTAAAACTGTTTGTGTTGTTATAATTGTTCTCATCAAAGTTTCAATGAAGTTTTCATTTGAAGTACTGTTGATATTTGGGCAGGATTGGGTTTGTCACACAGGATGATTTACTATTTCCACAGTTGACGGTCAAGGAAACACTAATTTTTGCTGCTCAGCTAAGGCTCCCAAGCAGCATGACACTTGAACAGAAGGTTGTGAGGGCTGAGACTGTGATAAATGACCTTGGCTTGGAGAGGTTTGCATCTCTAAAATTCAGATATTATAATTATGCAGCATGTGCATGTGCTTTATGAGCAGCTGTGCTGGTTTGCATCGTGAACATTAAAGACTGAGGTATATATCAACCTCCAATTTGAGGCACATTGACTCTGCATTATCTTGTTGACACACAGATGTAAAGATACTAGAGTAGGAGGCATTTTTGTACCTGGCATATCAGGAGGTGAAAGAAAGAGGACTAGCATTGCTTATGAGTTACTCGTGGACCCTTCGCTTCTTTTTTTGGATGAACCTACATCTGGATTAGATTCTTCCACAGCATTGAGGCTAATACGTGTGCTTCAAAAAAATGCCAAGGTAAGGATTTCTTTTAGGAGGTAGATGGGCTGCTGTAACAATTTTTATCGACAACTTTGAAGGAATGGTTATCTAAAAGACCCATTGGGCAAATCTGATGCAGTTTTGATAGTGTTTTTAGATAGGCAGAACTGTGTTACTGACAATCCATCAACCATCAAGTCGTATATTCCATCTATTTGATAAGCTTATTCTGATCTCGGAGGGTTATCCTATTTATTCTGGAAAACCCAGAGAGGCAATGCAATATTTTGCATCTCTTCACTTTGTGCCGGAACTTCCTATGAATCCAGCAGACTTTTTGCTGGATTTGGCAACTGGATTTATTGCTGATATCACTGTTCCAGATGATTTGAGACAGGCTTACAATGGGTTCAAGCCTGTGGATGGGCAACCCATGGAGCAAAAGTTCTCAAGAGACGTAATCAAGGTGTGCATTACTAGCTTGTAACTCCTTGGAAAGGCAATATGAAGCTTGAAGATGCAAGTCTGCTTGCTTGGCCTGTGCGCTAGAAAATTGATGCCTTGTTGTCTGTTAATTCACAAATGTCCCTCTTTATGTGATTGCTAACAATGAGTTAAAAAACTAGATGCTGCAAAAGACATACCATGTGGCAATGGAGCCTGAAGAAAAGAAGATGATCCAGGCACTTGGCATGGCTCCAGATCATTTGCAGGCAGAAATGCAGCTGCGAAGGGATTGGAGCTCATCTTGGGTGACACAATTTTTTGTGCTTTCAAAGAGAACATTTCGAGAGAGGGCTAGAGATTATTTTGAGGTTTTGAGGTTAATCCAAGCTCTAGGAGTTGCGGTTCTACTTGGATTACTATGGTGGCAATCAGGGATTGAGACAGAAGCCCAACTGAGAGACCAGGTAATAGTTATATCATTTTTTCCGGTTAAAAGTTTACATCAAACCAGTCAAAAAGCTCTATGGAACCCTATTTAGGTAGCAAGCAGGGTCCTGACAACCCACCAAGCAAGAGATGGCTTGGGCAATCAGGCAACACTGTGGTTTGTTGGACTTGATGCAATGAGTGCATATCTCATGTGCTTGAGAATATATGTGCAATAGCTTAATATTATAATTTACTCTCCCGTACTGGCACATGTATACAAATCACCCCTGCTTTGGGCATCCGTAGCCCATTACGCTCATTTCTGATTCATTGCTTAATGAATCTTTCTGGTTTCTTTGCGTTGTTTGAATGATTCTTTATGTGGTTGATTTTTGGTTGCTAGTAGATATTTCCAGTAGTTTTTTTCTCCATTTGCATTTATCTGGTACTATATGTTGGTTTTGCATTCACTCTGTTCTTCAATTCTCTTCCAGGTTGGGCTTCTTTTCTACATTTGCATCTTCTGGTCAACGTCATCCATCTTTGCAGCAGTTTATAACTTCCCTCTGGAACACTGGTTTCTTGCAAAAGAAAGGGCTGCAGATATGTACAGGCTAAGCGCTTATCACATAAGCAGTACCATTTGTGATTCTCCAGCTCAGCTGCTGTACCCCTTACTCTTCATGTCAATTCTCTACTTCATGGCAGGATTTCAAAGGGTTTTTTCGACATTCATCATGACCATTCTGTCTCTGTTTCTGATAGTTCTTACTGGACAGGTGCAAAGCTTGGTCATTAGCATTTGTTTTGGATGTAACATGTGGACTTAAGTGTTGTGCAAAAAGCTCGGCTAAGCATCTGTTTTTGGTGAAACAAATGTACCTAAATGTAGTGCAAACAGCATGTCTGTTTGGAGTGAAATAATCAGAAGTAAATACAAACAAGACCAACTATGCTAACGGGGTCATGGGGTAGTGGATCATGTTTGGGCTGAGTTCTATGGGTGCGTGAATTCGATCCTTGCGTCCTGCATACTTAGAGGCGCAAATCTATTCGCGTCTAAAACTAGACCAACTAAGCAACTTTATACTAGACCAACGATGTCTAAAACTAGACTAAGCAACTTACCCTTAGAGACTCTTACTCGGGCTGCATTTTATACTTACAAGTTACTGTTTACTCTTGTGCACTTACCTGAGGACTTTTGAATTGGAAGTTTGATTGTGGTATTGGCTTGTTTGACCACATTCATAACAGGGAGTAGGAGAATTCTTCGGCTCTGCTGTATTGAATATAAAAAAGGCGGGGACAATTGTTTCCTTGGTGCTCCTACTTTTCTTGCTCACAGGAGGATATTATGTTCAGGTATTTCAGAAGCCCATGGGATGTGGAAATCAGGTTTTGATCTTGTAAGCTTTTAGCATACTGTGAAGGACGGTTGAAAACGTGACAAAGCAGGACAGTCATGCTAAAATCAATGTTTCTTTTGACTGCAGCATATCCCGGGATTTATTAAATGGCTGAAGTATATATCGTTCGTGTACTATGGCTTTCGGCTCCTTCTGAAGGTGCAGTACTCGCCTGAGCAGACTTACGAGTGTACAGAAGCTGGGGGCTGCAGAAGTGTGCAGACTTCGCCATCCTTTGCAGGTATCGTTGATCTTGATGGAGGATTAGAAGAGGCATGGATCTTGGTTGCCATGGCGATAGGCTACCGTATCCTTGCTTACATGTTTTTGAGGCGAGTAAGGTTAGACACTTGATCGAGACTCTAGTGCTTTAAAGTTCAGCAGCAGAGCCTCATCTTGCATTTATTGAGGCATTCATATTCAGAGTGGCTTGGCGAGCTCTGATCAGAAAGAGTTTGGCAAGCAGCCAAAACCTTTCAAGAACTGTGGCATCTTCCAAGAATTTCTCCTAAACAACGGACTAAAAACGTATGGCAGTTCAAAGTTGTTCAAAGCTACAACACTGAAGCTGATTAGCCTTTTTCACCTGGTTGCTGCTTTGTCAACTTTTGCTTCTCTTGATTACATTCGAAGGATCACCATCTCTAAATGCAAGTGGCTAAAATTGATGTATCTTTTTCTCAAGATTCTCTCTAAATTGGGGTAATGAGTTTTTTCTTCTTGGCAGTGTGTGTGGTGCTGGGATGGTGAGTGTCGCTTCATTGGGTGGAAGGGGGTATGTCACTTCATTGGCCCCTTGACCATATGTTTAGTTCTTGGAATCACAAGTAGATTATAGATTATGGCTTATGGTTCAAGACTTTCTTGACCATTGGTGCATTTGAATTATAGGTATCATGTGCCTTTTAGTTGGTAGGGCTCTAGCCCTTACCCCCATGTACTTTCCATGTCATTTGTAGTGTGTTTGTTTGTTGCCTCTATCTCCCTTGAACTTGTTTATAGTGTGCTCCTTGTTCTGATTGTCCTTTGTAGCTCTGTAATGTCAATTTATTGTGGCTTTTGCTTTGACATCATGGGTATCTTGCATGATCTTTGGGCCATCAAAACGGTGGTGGGAAAAATGGTCACTTAAGATGGTAAGTAAAGTGGTTAGGACTTGGACTTGCATCAATGAGAGTAGCATAGTGGTTAGGACTTAGACTTGCATCAATTACAAGTGGTTGTAGCCTCTTTTCAAGGATGCTCTTGGCTATCCCTTGGCCTTTTAAAACTAGAGGTATTCATTCATCCAAAGGCCTCTGTACCATTGGCTTAACCTTGATCCATGTTGCTCTTGAGTGTTGAGCATTGAAGTGAGTGAGTGGTGGTCCTACATATTTAAAAAGTAATTATCAAAGTTAAAGTCTTTGTAAAGTGGCAAGCCTAATGATTAGTGGTTAGAATTTGGACTACTAACCATGAGGTTTGGGAATCTCCATGGTGCCACAGGCTATATTCACCATATGACTCACTTTAGGAACCACAAGTGCATGTTGTTGGCCCTAGGCCATGGAAATCATATTCAAAGTGTTAGAAAAGCAAAACACATAACGGAATAATGAAAGAACTAAGATCAATGAAAGAGAATGTGCAAGATGTAACCAAGAATAGGAATCCACTATGACATGAGTATGATGGTTGAGTGTTGGCTCACATACACCACAAGCTCCCTCTCTCCACACCAAGAATCTACAAGAATATAAATGGACAATGGATTGTGGCCACACTCCCTCCTTTTATAGACAAAAATAAAGTTGTCTTACCACAAAATAGGTTGGTCAATTATGAAAGAAAGAATAAAGAGTGCGCCACAAATTAGGTTGTGGGCATTCATGAACATGTGATATGATCACTTCTAACACCTCTCAAAGCATAGGTGAACAAGCAATGAACAAGAACATTCATGATGCACCGTGGATATTCCAACAGTGTGCACTCTATTGGATGTGCCTCGATAACAAAGCACCCTAAAGAAGTCCAAATATCATAATCCCTCTTTGAAAAAAAAGTAGTCCAGCCATCCACCTTGCACCTCTTGCAGTCACACAAGATCCATGGATATCTTGTCGTGACACCAAGATTCCTCCACTAGAGCATTATATACACATGCTCTTTGGTTTCCCTCATGTGAGACCACACACACACACATCATGTCACTCATTCTAACATGAACTTGGCAATGGACACACAAGTCCAACTAATTGCAAGATATTGTACAAATAAAATAGGAGGGATAGAAGAGAAAGGCATAAGAAGTTGAAGCTTCACATGTGAGTAGTCAAAGTTTAGTGTGTTTATTTCCTTGCATGCATCTTGGTATAGTTGCCATTTGTCTCTCTTTTATTTTGCTCTCTCTTACACACACACACACTCTCTCTCTCTCTCTCTCTCTCTCTCTCTCTCTCTCTCTCTTGCTTGCTTTGCTCAAGGACTTGGCCTTTCGGATCTCAAATTTTTGCATGCCTCTCTCTCGAACTTGATGACACACATCAAATCCACTAATAAACGAAATAGCATAAGAATGCCCTCTCTCCACCCTCACATTTGTCCCCTATGGCTAGGAGCATATGAGAGCATGCAATATCACTAGAATCTCACTTCATGGGTCACCTTCGCTAAAGTGGCCTTCAATGACTCAATCTCAGAGTCTGAAGATGAAGTATCTATCTTCTTATTCTTCTCTTTGCATTTGGTAGCCATCTTCACATAGTCCTTAGAGAAATTGCCCCACTTCCCACAAGAATAGCAAAAAGCATGCTTCTTCTTAGTCTTCGAAGATACTTCTAATGTTCTCTTAATATCATCACCATATATCAAAACCTTTCCTTGTCCCTATAGCAAAGACTCCTCATCAAGCAAGAGAGACATGAGATCATCAAAATCAAGATCAAGAGTGAAAACCCAGACCCTCAAAGCTTGAGTCATCATATTGTTCTTTGGAGGAAGATCAATGCAAATAACTGAGAGGAGGTAAGAGTTGCCTCGGGTGAGCAACTCATCATGGATAAACTTGAACCTCAATTGAAATGCCTATGTGGAGTCTCTAGAATTAAACTTGATATTATAGAATTGACTTTGAAGGGCAATAGCCCTCATAGAAGATTGCTGCTCATAAAGCTCCTGTAGATTATCCCAATCTTTAGTGAAGATCTCCAAGGTTTAAATGGTAGAAGACACCATTGCATGAAGTGAGTGTACCAAAGCAATAAAGGCCTTGGCATTCTCACCTTCCCATACAGAAAACTCCTGAAAATATTCCTCATTCTTTGTCCACTATGAGGGGATCGATGGACACTTTGACTTGGGCCTGAAACACACAACAGCCTACCATAGGTATTTCTACGCAAACCAAGTGTTCATACATAGCGTCCAATGAGTATAATTAGAGCCATTGAGTTTGTTGTCATTGTTAGTACAAGGGGGTGATATGATGATATGAAAAATGAGAAAGGGTACTCACATAGTTACCTTGGAAAGGAGAAAGGAGCACATGGAGTGTGAATAGCTTGTAAAGATCACAACACATACAACAAATGCAACACAAATCATGCAAAGTTCAATCAACAAATAATGAAAATAACACATGAATGGCTAGTAATAACCAAATTACAAACATGCCATATTAGTGACATTAAAGTACAATCAACAAATAATGAAAACAGCACATGAACGGCTAGTAATAACCAAATTACAGAACTTTTCATATGAATGACCATGAATGAAACAACCACATAATGCCTCATAAGTCTGACGATCAGGACAGAAGTGGACTATCACAACAAAAGACCATATGACACACGATCGTCAAGCACGCACGACACACGATCGTCAGGCATGCACATAGCAAGTTGCAACAACACATGTTAAGAGACAACACCTCAGTCAACGCAATGAGTCAGCGCATATGCGCAGGAGGTCAACAAGTCACAAACTAAATGCAAAGGTCTCTAGTGCCAGTAGTAGTGCACTCGCCTCGGTAAGATGCAAAATGCCACCCATCAAACGAGAATAGTCGGCAACTAGAATGTCGCAGCAACACCACGAGTCAACAACGGCATCAATCAGTTAACGCAGACAAGTCAACGGAGGATAATACGAACCGGAAATAGGAATCCACTATGCCAAGAGCACAATGGTTGAGCGCTAGCTCACACACTCCGGAAGCTCCCTTTCTCTACACAAAGAATTTGCAAGTACATGAACCTTTAATGGACTGGTGCCACACTTCCTCCTTTTATAGACAAAAATAAAGGAGTTGTTCTACCATAAAACAGGTTGGCCAATTACCAAATGAAAAATAAAGAGAGTGCTATAAATTAGGATGTGGGCGCCAGTGAATGTGTGATATGAGCACTTTTAACACAAAGATGGTCTAACATCTTATAATTACATGAAATTCGACTAATCACATAATGCTTACACCATTGGATGCCTTATGCCATAGTTCTCACTATTCTAGATCAATGGTCTTTATTGATAGGGCTCCTATATTTTATGATTATTCATCACTTATCAATGTTGTAGGGAGGCAAGAGTTATGGGTTATATAGACCCTCAATGAAGACACTTTGCAAGCTTGGGACAATATGCACCTAATAGAAACTACTTTTGCCTTTCAATGCCACTGAAAACATCAAGTCAAAGGGGTAGATATTTGTGCAACTTCATGAAAAGTACATAGCCACTTGCAATAACATATTTGGTTCCACTTTTTAAGGTGAATAAGTTAACTTAAGTCAAGCCATATTAGTAGTATAAAATTTGATCCAAACTCTACATTAGTCAATTAGCCAACCCAACCAAATTTTGATCACTTATCTTCTTTTCCTGCATTTGTCATGCTTGTCTCTAAATCCTTGAACACCTTTGTGAAGTGAGTATGTCATGTCTCTAAGTCCTTGAATATTTTTGTGAAGTAAGTATGCCAATGCTCTATATTAGGAATCTATAGTGTTTGGGAAGCTTGTAGCTTCATCAAAATCCTCCACCAATTGTTTCATTGGTAGAACCATAGTTTGATGTGGGCATTCCTTGCATAAGCTTCCAGGGAAAAGGTCAACATACACAATGTATCATACACACATGGTAAGCTATTGTGACCCATGCAATCGCTCTTATATGGTGTGATTGAACCCATGAATCCCTCACATCTACATTACCATATCATATTTGTAAGTCCACACATCAATTAATTTGCACATGGATTTTGTGGGCATGTGTTCAATCTAACCCACTCTCACATACGAGTCTCTAAATACTAGTTCTTTCTTGCTCAATTTTGCAATGTTTGAGAGCTTATGGTGGATACATATGCATGTGAAATGGAAGATGATATTAACTTAGGTTTTATCCTAGACCATGTTGAATAAGGCCATGAAAAGTAATGGCTTTGGAATAGTGCACAATCATGGATTTATGATAGACAAGGCAAAGGTTAATTAGGTGCAATTACGAGAGTGTACTAGGGATGACAACAATCTAATGCATGGATGAGAAAAATCTTGTCTTTTCTATTGGGAGAAAAGTTTGCAACTTCAAACTATACATCTTGTTATAGATGACAAGTAACAAAAGAATCTCAAATTGTGTGAGGAATGGGGATTGTATTAAATTTAAAAACAAGCATAAGAAAAATGTACAATTAGTTAAAATTGGTGAGTAGGATGAATCAAGCACTGTGACATATGATTTTGTTGGTAGGAGGTTTGTGTTGCCCATTTTGAGAAATTTCCTATGTCAGATGTATTCAAGCCCTATAAACAAATCCTTTGTATATCACTTGAGGTAAGTTATAGACCTCCTAATGTAGAAAATGCTCTTTTACTAAAGAGCCTTTGTTTATGTACATTTCTCTCTTGAAGTTTAACTAACCCCTTGTACTGTAGATCTCCTAAAGTAGGAAATGCTCTTTTACTAAAGACCCTTTGCTTATATACATTTCTCTCTTGGAGATTAATAGACCCCTTGCACACTAATCCATGTAGGGGCATACCCTATGTACTTGTAGGTCACAATAATATGAAAACATGTCATCTATTCATGTGCATAACATGGTGTATACAAAAAAGTAATCAACCCAAGGGTTGCCATGGCTTGGAAATATGCTAGCCATGCATATAATTGAATATTAAGAATGGAATATGCCATGGCTAGGAAATATGCCAATATGCCCAACCGCGTATACAATTGAATATTAAGAATGGAATATAACATTGATCTATCTCACCATGAGTGTACGATTTAAACTAATACTCAATTTAGTCTTTCAATTTTCTGAAGTATTGTTTAACTTTGTGCTTCAATATCTTACCAATGCATCCATGGTGTGAAATATGGTAACATGCCTATATGCAATAAGGGTCTCATGCAACTAAATTGATTTTAGGTTCATAGCTTGCAAATTTTGAGCTTGAGCCGCAACAATGCTTCATGGGGAAAGGTCTCAAAGTGATTGAACCAATTACAAAGATGTGCACATTCCTACTAGAATTATGTGATAAGATCAAACCATTCCTACTATCATTATGTGATAATGTTAATCCATCTTCACAATTACTACAAACTTTCTTAATCACTCCCAAAGATGCTAGCCATATCTCAACTCCTAATTTTTCATCAAGCAACAAAATTGGGCTTTTCGGATGGTTAGAGAGAGGTTGCATTAGGGCTATTAGTGCAAAAAAGGGTAAAACATATTTAATAGGACCCTAGAAAAAATGTGTTCATGGTAGTGCTAGTGGGGGGAACAAATCAACCTTTAAAAAACACATTGTGCAAGGATACTCATTGACGCATATTTCCCTACTATCTCATCACCATACTTTCCTTCTCTCTCTCTCTCTTTGCATTGCTCAAGTGCTCCTCTCTCTCTCTCTCTTTCTTTCTCTCTCTCTCTTTGTGCATTGCATCCATGCCAATTCTAATTGCTACTCATAATCACCTTTTCTCTTCCACCATCTTGATGCCCATCATTGGCTACACCTATTGCTTTAGCAACTTTCATGAACCTACTAGGACCTCTCACATCAGCTTGTTTCCTCATTTGCCTCCTTCCTTTACCTTCATAGGATTTCCTTTGTATGTTCCCTTAGCTACTTGCAAACTCTCCCACCTTCTTACTATCCACCTCTTGCCTCAATTTGTCCTTCCTGTCAAAGCAATGTAACAAGACGTGCAAGGCTTGAAGTCTCAAGAAGTTTAAGAAGTACATTTTTTCCTTGTTATTCAGATTTTATTAATAGGACACAAAAAAAGTGGCTCTTTCATAGTACATTGGTAAATTGGAGCATAAAATTACTTCCCCAAAAAATATTGGTTTTTCGAACCACCCAACCAAATAACTTGTTTTAGCACCATGCTAGTAGCTTTAGGTAGATTCATGGACTCTATTTATAGATTGACCTTTAATAACTCCACTCACATTGATTTTCCATCCATTGATCCTTTGGCTCATATACATTTGTGCTCATCTCTTGGCACCCTATGCCCTACTGTAGGCTACCCTGTGACCTCTTAACCCCATTAATAACTTAGCATGCCAACCCATTTTCAACTATCAGTACTATAGTCAAGCTTTCATTGCTTGCCTCTCATGGCAGACGAGTCACAAGGTTGGACTTCATCAAGAGCTTTCTTATATTTAATTTAATTGTAAGGATCAAGTCTTGATGAAGATGATGATGCCACACAATAGATTTATTGATCACTATGGCCCCTCATCATTGATTTCCAACCAAGAAGTGTTTTGTGTCAAAATTGCCAACCTAAAATTGAATCAAATTCATAGACTTGCCCTTCCCAAAAATGGGATTAATCATTAGGCTACTTTTTTATTGAATAAATCTTTGATCACATTGTTTCATAGTTCAAGGCCCCTTACTAATTGGGGGGGGGGGGGGGTGGGGGTTTAGAAGATAATGTAATCTATGCCTAGTACCTTGTCAACAAGTTTTTGTTTCCCTCTTCGAGTATAAGGAGATGACTCTAAACATCCTCAACTAGATGATCATAAATTCACCCTTGGTCCCTCTTTAAGTGGACCCCAAATTTCAATCACAATCATCCCAAGCCAACCAAAGTGCAAGTGTGTGTTGATTTTCTTAATATTGTTGGGGTTTAAAGGCTGCATGTGCCTAGCCACCTATATTTACCTTGTAATCAATGCCTACATACCTACACAACACTGCAAGAGGTGACCAGTGATCACTATCTTTTTTATTAATTATTCTTTATTATGGTAGAATAATAAAGAAAATGCAAGTAAAACATTGTGACTATCGGAGCTCCCACACACCGGTATTACTCTTTTGAGTTCAAATCTCCATAGTCATTGCTCTTGCTTCCACTTGTGCTTTTCTCTCTCTCACTCCTACTCACCCTTTCAACTAGTATTAGAGTCGGCATTTGAGGACCTTTAGCCATCTTGGGCATCATTGAGAAAAGAGATGATCAACATTGGCTATCATTTGTGAATAGACCTATTGTTCACATTTTGGGACCTCACAAGCATTTGAATGTTTATGCTTATTCACTGAAGCTTTAATGTTGGGATGATGTACTGATGCATGGGGATGCTCTATGGATTTATTAGAGGTCATTTTTCTTAGCCATTGGAAGGTTCTTTTGCTATCATAAATAGTGGATAGCAAGCATATGTTTTGAATATCAATGAAATCTATGCTTTCATGCCATTTGGGAATGCTCTTGGATCATATGGGTATTCTCTTCTTTGAGCCTTGAGCTTTGATTTTAATCTATTTTATGTTCATATTTGGCAAAGGTTGCATGGCTAGTAATCTACTATATATATGGGCTTGGATGTCTATGTTATTTAAATGCACTCAAATGTATTATTTGGTATCTTTGGGCTTTCTAATGTTACGAGATACACATATTGATCTTGCTTTGCTATTGGATACTCCAATTTCCTTCCAATGGGAGTATTTTTAAATTTTGTTGTAGAAATTGGCCTTTAGAGATCATGGAATCTAGACTTATATATGCTTATTGTTTATGCAACACTACAAGATATAGACCTTATAGCGACGAAAATACAAACAACAAAATTTGCCCCCGTCGTCGGAAAAAGCGTCGTTATTGACGACGCCATGGTATCGTCGCTATTTGCGTCGCTATATGCGTCGCTATTTGCGTCTCTATATGCGTCGCAAATTTGCGTCGCTATATGCGTCGCTATTTGCGTCGCTATATGCGTCGCAAATGCGACGCATATAGCGACGCAAATAGCGACGCATATAGCGACGGTTGCAGAGAATTTGCGACGCTGATAGCGACGACAATAGCGACGCCTGCAGTAAATTTGCGACGCAAATAGCGACGGTAACAGAGGAAAAAAAAATTTTGTGGCAGGGCAGCAAGCTGCCCTGCCACATATAGCACTGTGTGCTGTATGAGAGCCATACAAAATAGTTTCTGCACTGCTGCATACAAAGCGTTTGCAAACAAAAAGAATCTATACTGAAATCATAAAACTGATAGATGAAATAAATACATGATATCGCATAAAATGCGATTGGTACAATCATAAAACAATATCACTAATACATAGAAAATGTCTACATAGATCGGGCGACTAAAAACTAAAGGTATGTGAGCGCTAAGGATCCGAGGGCGAGCTACAAATCGTCGTCCCCCGAAAGCTCGTCCCTCTGCAAAGGAGCATCAAACGGATTCTGCAGAAAAAGAAACAACATATCAATCCACCATACAATAATGCATTCAAATATCTCATGGTAACTACGGACATGAAAGATGAGAGACTTACTGGGCCGCCGCGTCTGTACAATCGGTCGATCAATGATCTGAGACCGTGCCTCTCTGCATATTGAGTCTCAAGGCCTTGCGGATCACGATTTGTAATGGAGTGCTGCAAAGAAAACAAAATGCTAACTGTTAGAAATATGATTGTCAGTACAAATAATATCTCAAAAAAACAAATAAGCAAAACAAAAGAGAAACTTACAAAGTCCTCCAAATATGTCCTGTGGCCGCCACTCCCAAGATGATGTACCGATCCGGCCTCGATTCGTGCCCTCGCCGCCTCCCGCTGCTGACTCCAACGTCCTGGCGAATTTGTAGCCTCCTCCCTCAGTCGGCGCCAGTCCTCTACATCTAACCACTCGGGCTTTGGAGCCCCACTCTTGATTGCCTTGCGTGCGTCGGATCGTCTATGTGACATGTATGCACGCATGCAATCCATCATCCAGCCCGTAGAGAATCTATCCACTGCGGCTGGCACCGGGAACTCCTCATGCAAGGATGCTACTATGTACTCCTTGCTCCCCTCCGGTATGTTCCTCCAATGATCCAGGACGTTGTGCCGAAAAACTTGTTGGCACAACTCCCTCATGCGAGCTATCACCCTCCTCCCCTCATCATTCATGATGATAGCTCCTGACCTGCCATCCACTAGGTATCCATAATCCCTAGGAGTGTGCCTCGTATGGGCCCTCTCCCATCTCCGTCCACGCTCCTGGGCATATCCAGGAGACCCCTGAACATCCGGTGTACCGACGGGGGTACCCTCTCCCGGAGTGCCACTGAAAGGGGTGCCACCAAAGGGGGTGCCACCAAAAGGAGTGCCACCAGAGGGGGTGCCCCCAAAAGGAGTGCCACCAAAAGGCGTGACATCTGCCGACGGCTGCGCAAAAGCCGGAGTAACTGGAGTGGACGTCCCCACAGGTGTGACAAATCCTGGAGGTGACCGAGCTCTAGCTGAACGACGAGACGGAGACACCGCGTCCGTGTCTCCACAGCAGCACCCCCCTGATCCTCCTGCAGTCGCAGTCCCTCCCTCTGGCCCAAGTCGCGAGCGTCGAGATCGTCTGCTCGAAGCTGAAGCATCTGATCGCACTGAAGCTGATCTAGCAGAGCGCCCTGACGAAGAACGAGACAGCTCCTGATCTGCTATCTCTCTGAATCTCGCGAGCTGATCTGGAGACATACGTGCCATCATCTCCTGAAACTCCTCATCGCTCATCCCTCGACTCATCCTGAAAATAAAGATACCTGTAGAGATAAAAAATAATGTTAGAATAATCAATTGAAACTATACAAAGCGCATTAATATAAATCATTTTTGAAAAATCCATCTTAAAATGCATATCTTATCTACCTTTATGGAAGATCTAAACAACGAATTGAGTAATACAATTCTCCAAGAATGAAGTATTCTATGGTCCCATGTTAATCTCCTGACATAACTCTGCATACACTGGAAGGTCGATAGACATGTCACCACAAAAGAACGAGTCTGCCTCGTTCTCAAAAAATTCTACGACTTCTGTATTTCCATCATTGTTAGCCGATGCGGGCTCCAAGCTTGCGGTGGCCTCCACCCCTTGTAATTTCGATCCCTCTATTTGCATATATTCTTCATCTATGCCTGGAACATCGCTTTGATCGTATACTCTCGCACCTCTAGGAGTTGAAGGTATAACATACCACCATCGAGGTTGTCGGGGATTTGGATAGAAGATTACCTGTTCACAAACACTTACAAACCGTCTTCAAACCATTGTGACATAAAGCATGTCGTATTACAATTAGCAAGCAAATGACTAGAAGATTACCTGTTCACAATGTGCCGGCAACACAAAGGTGTCGCGCAAATCCATCCATTTTTTTTCGGAATCTATTTCGAGAAATCCAGATGGACCTCGTCGAACCGTTGCGCCAGCTCCTCCAAGTACCACTTTGAACCACTGCACATCGAATATTATCATGGAGAAGCTACGGTAATCCACCGTAATAATACTTTGCAAATTCCCAAAATACTCCATCTCATCCACAACCGTGTTCGGATCCGTTGCTCGTCGCCGGCTCTCTTGCTCAAACCTTGCCATGACACCACAGTCCATTGTGGAGCGCATTTTGTCAATACGCTCCACCCGAAAATGCCGTCCGCGCGACCACGCTGCACTATATATTTTGTACTGCACATTGAAACACTCAAATTAGATGTAGCAAACAAATTCAGATACGACACATTCTAAACCCCTCATTACCTTTGGACTACATCCCCTCGAGAACTCCCACTCCTCCATTGAGACCTCTGCCCCTTCGCTGGATGCTGCGATCAAGGCTCCATGCAACCATCGTGTTGACATAAACCGCGGCATCTCCTCCATGCCTTCGGGATATCGAATCGGTCGGTGACGCGTACTGCGTCGGAATTCAGCTCGCGCTTCCTCTCGATCTTGCCTTGCAATCTGGTACTTGGCGAGCCACGTCTCCATGGAGGCATGGTGCAACATACAAAAGCGATTCACTTTCTCTTCCATTGAGGCATCCATTCTTTTTTCTACCCCATTTCCAACCACCACATCTCCAGTCAGCCTGTCATCGTCCTTGAGCGTCCATAGCATTTCATTGTCTGGTTCCACCGTTGGTAGCCATTGTGAGATATGCACTAATGCCTCTGACACCAACCAACCCTCCGCCATGCTACCTTCCGGACGAGCTCGTTGTCGCACAAAGCCTTTCAGGGTTTTCATGAAGCGCTCCAGGAAGAACATCCATCGCGTATGGACAGGTCCGGCAATCTCCACTTCGTCCACAAGATGCACAAGAAGGTGAACTTGTATCGTGAGCATGCTAGTGGGCAGGTATTTCTCAAAGAGACAGACCGTCTCAACTGCTCCCCGCCTTGCGGATTCAATAGAGGACGTCTTAATCTCTTTCTGTGAGATCCATTGCACCAAAGTCGACAGCTTGTAAATGGCCCCACGAATTTCTGGAGTTAGGCATCCCGCGATCGCGATCGGTAGGACAAACTGCCACAAATGAGAAAGCATTAAGAATAATGGTCACTTTTCAAATTTCAAAATGTCCACGCTTATTAAAATCCATTCTGTTCACAAACCTGACATATCTTATGCCAATCATGGGATTTTAGCCCAGACATTTGGTCATCTTTAGAAAATGCGGACCTGAGAGAACGCATCATACCCGTCGGAGTGCGGATAGACTTGATTACTTGCTTCACAATGCGCTCTTCTTTGGTAGACAAAACCCAGGGAGCGCGAGGAAGCTGCACTCCCCCTTCAGCACTCGACTGCGGCCAAAGCGCCTCCATCTTACCTACCTCCTTTAAATCCATTCGTGACCCTATAGTGTCTCTCTTTCCTGTGATGTGGTCCCATAGCAAGCTGCCCACATTTTTGAAAATATGCATGGGATCCAACAAGTGGTTGACCTGTAAGTGGGTCCAATATGGCAACTCGTAGAAAACTGAGAACCGTCGCATTCCATTTGGATGTGATTCCGGGTTTACCATTTTCAGCTCGTACCAGCTTGCAGCGTTCATACGTGCTGGAGGTCGTCCAAGAAAACCTTCCCTGAGTTCATGATCCTCCGGCAAGAAAGTGGCGTGTCCTTGATATACCATCTTCTTCATGGTTCGTGACCTTCGGGCGTCTAACTGTGGCCCACACAATGGACATGCATGATAACCTGAGGTAACGAGACCTGCAAGACCTATTCTGCACATGCCACGTTGTCAAGCTTACCATGGCAGACGTGCGAAACATGTGGTTTATGCGGGGGATGAGCGGAAAGTGTCTGAGGACTTTTTGAGGGATGGTCTGCCCTTGCAAGTCCTGTCGATACCTGTGAGCACCACACTTTGGACATGTCTCCATAGTCTCGTATTCATCTCGAAACAATATGCAGTCGTTGATACATGCATGGATGTTATTGTAGTCCATGCCAAGCTTCCGTAAAACATGTCGTGCATCATCACGAGACTCAGGCATGGTGTTTGCAGGTGGCAATATATGATATTTCAAGAACCTGAAAACATCATAAAACACCTTGAAAAATCCATCCATATTTACAATAATACTGTTTAAAAAAAAAACAATGAAGTCTGTATGCAAGGTACCTGAATAACTCAGTCACACTCGTATCGCTCCAACCATATTTCGCTTGCACACTTAAGAGTGCAAGCAATGTCTTCAACCGAGATACTCGGCACCCATCATATAATGGTATGGATGCTTCCTCTCTAAGCGGGTCAGATGTCTCAACATCCATGGGAATCAATGCATCGATCATTGCCTCCATCTCAGGCTCCAAGATTGTAGGCAAGTCGGGAAGGTTGTCTGTCTCCTCTGGCATTGACGATATAGATGGGCCTTGCGAGTGGTCTATTGGCTCCTGCCATCCATCCATCTCACGTCCACGAACTCTTCTAATTGGCCGCAAAGGGTGCTCTCCCCCTTGGGTCGAGACATCACCCCCCTGGACACAAAATTTGCCAACAAGACCCAATCTTATTGTGTATGGTTTTCAATTAGCTTGAGAGTACAATGCATGAAAAATGCTAACTTGAAAATACCGTTTGCTGAAAATCTGCAATCGCCTGATCAATAATCTCAGGTTGAAACTCGCCAAATCGTCGTACGTGTTCTATAGACAATCGACGTTTTCGTCTAATTGCCAACTTGCATTGAGAGCAAGGACATGGGACACGCTGATTAAGATACGACTCGCGGTCTTGAACAATAGGACCTTCTTCGTTTGCCATCTTATCTACATTACAGCAAACGAGGCTTAAATGGATAGCTTTTTGGAGATGTACGTCAACTTGCAAGTTGACCATAAACCTTGCATTGTATATAGTAGTCGAGAGATTTTCCGATGTTATATCTCGGCCTTGTATCATGCTCAACGATTTGTTTGTCCCGGTAGATAATTTTTTGTTATATCTCGGCTTTGAGTATAAGTAATCCATTTTAAAATTAATGCGCGCCATCTATGAAATTTTACAACTATAGTAATAAAATTTATTTCAATCAATTCTACTCATAGTCATAAGACCTGAGAGAAATTATCCTATACTCAATTTAAGGGATCTCCACTTCTATAACAATAATTTTGGGTTAATTTTGATGAAGTACGTGGCCGTATGCAAAGCACATTGCATACCATTATCGATACGTATATTATCTTAAATTTCATTCCCTTCCCTCTCCCTCTCCCTCTCCCTCACCCTCTCCCTCTCTTTCTCTCACCCTCTCCCTCACCCTCTCGTTCTCTTTCTCTCCCTCTCTCATTTCCTCCCTCCTCCTCCCTCTCCCTCTCCCTCCCTCTTTCTCCCTCTTTCTCCCTCTCCCTCTCCCTCGCTCCCTCGCTCCCTCGCTCCCTCTCCCTCCCCCTCCCTCTTTCTCTCCCTCTCTCATTTCCTTCCCCTCCCCCTCCCTCTCCCTCTCCCTCTCCCTCTCTTTTTCTCCCTCTCCCTCTCTATCTCTCTTTCTCTCTCATTTCCTAAACAAGCAAAAAATAAAGTGATTTAAACATCCTCCAAGCAAAAGGGAGAGGGAGAGATACAATGCACTCTCCCTCTCTTTCTCTTTCTATCCCTCTCTCATTTCCTTCCCCTTCCTATCCCTCTCACTCTCTTTCTCTCTCATTTCCTCTCCTAAACAAGAAAAAAATAAAGTGATTCAAACATTAAACAAGCAAAAGGGAGAGGGAGGGAGAGAGAGAATGCACTCTCCCTCCTTCTCCCTCTCTTTTTCTTTCTCTCCCTCTCCTATTTCCTCCCCCTCCCTCTCCCTCTCCCTCTATTTCTCTTTCTCTTTCTTTCCCTTTCCCTCTCCCTCTCCCTCTCTTTCTCTCTTACTCTCTCGTTTCCTCTCCTAAACAAGCAAAGAAGAAAGTAATTTAAACATTAAACAAGCAAAAGGGAGAGAGAGAGAGAGAGAATGCACTCTCACTCTCTTTCTCTCCCTCTCCCTCTCTTTCTCTCCCTCTCTCTCCCTCTCCCTCTCCTTCTCTTTCTTTTCCTCTCCTAAATAAACAAAAGAGAACGATTTAAACCTTCAACAAGTAAAAGAAAGAGAGAGGGAGACTCACCAATGAGATATGGCGAGCGTGGGCGGCTTCTCTTTGCAACGAGGGCTCCTCCTCTCCTTCGCGAACAACGACGGTGGCGGTGGCGGCGGCGGCGGCAACAAGTCTCTTCCTCCTCTTCTTTCACAAAGCCTTGGCTCTCTCCCTCGCTCTCGCTCTCAAAAGGCGAAGAAAACAAAATGAAAACGGCGCTCTGGTTTCGGCCGCGCTTTTTTTTCCCTGCGGCGTCGCTATATGCGTCGCTATATGCGTCGCTATTTGCGTCGCTATTTGCGTCGCAAATAGCGACGCAAATAGCGACTCGTATAGCGACGCATATAGCGACGCCAATAGCGACGCCGATAAACGCCGTCGCTAATCGGCGTCGCTATTGCCCCAGTCCCTTGTAGTGCAAACATTCCCTTTGTAATTAGTAATCACTATGGACTAATCTCCATTTGAGTTTATGGATACCCAGTACTTCCTCCTATCAGATGAGTTATCAATTATGGATACATGTTTTATTATGCACTGAACTTCACTATTCATGAGGAGTAAATTGGTTGTAACTTGGTAGATCTCACTATTGCTTGGAGATCTCTTATGCATAGTTAGCTTATGTATTCGATTTGCTCTTGGATTGCGATGGATATATGTATCTGACACTTTTGGTTCTCTCATAGCATTTGATACTTAGAGTTGTGTGCCCTTTATTGATCATTGGTAGTTGTACTGTAAGCTTGGTTGTTATTCGGACTTTCCTACCAATTGCAGCATTTTATCTTGGACATTGTTTTAGGCACTTTACAACAATAACTTGCATTGTAATCCTCCTTTTGCATATACTTTTAGCTTAGTCTTGGGGCTATTTTATTGAAATTACAATAGTTCGTGCTCTCTTTATTTTGTAGTCATTATGGTAAGTGCTTTTAGTGCTTCTAGAGATATGATGTCTTTAATATTGACCGTTGGATAGCAACAATTTTAATTAATGAAAGATATATATTTGATAAGTTTTGATCCAAAAGAAGTAAGTTAAGCCATTGAAATGCAAATATATAATGCCAAGAGAGGCTTTGATGTTGATGTTTGGGAGGAGCTTACGAGCTATGCAAGTCCACGATTATTTTGTCTTTATCTATGCAAGTATATTTTAATGCCATTGAGACTATTGGTTGTGCATGAAAGTTATGGAAAAATATATATAATCTTTATAATATGCAAAGCCCCACTTGGTGCACAGATTGGATGCTGTATGCTCGCGTAGTGAGCGTCGGAAGGTCCCCAAGAACAAAAGAACTCTACTTTTTGCACAAAACTCAAGGTAGAAAGCATGAACGACATGAACAAGAGACCAATTGGGTGCAATCTCCCCCCATGCCTTATGTGAGCACTCCACAAAGCATGTATTTTATGTATTAATCATCTTCAAGCTCAAATAATAGCCCAAATTACAAAATAGTACGCTTTTGGCTTTTGAGTTTGCTTTAGCACAAAATAGAAATAAAGCTAATGGGCAGGCGCCCAAAGAGTCAGGCATACCCAATACAATGTCCAAATACAAATATCATAATCGTGCACCCATGCGCATACAAAATAATAAATAAATATCCAACGCCTTAATAAATAGGCACGACAAAATATAGGCGCCATGCCTAAGGTATGCGCCCATCAAAATATAAGTGACAACTCGAATACACGCTATCCTCCAATTCTTTCCTCCGCCACTACTGCTATCTCTACACATCAGCTGAAGCATTCACAATCGTTAGTAAAATAATACAATTAAACCGACAAAAGTGAATACCTAGCAGTCTTCAGCTACATAAATAAATCAACTGGTTAGAAATCAATCCTAACCTTAATTTATCATGAGTGCACACTCTAAACTCATAAACGTTTATTAATTTAATATGTATTTTGCGGAATCACCCGCTATGGAATCACCCATGTACACACTAAATTAATGAAACGCTCGAAAAGGATAAGCATCCCCATCAACTTCTTGCACAAAGAATCCACTTTGTGTATGAGCCCCGGTCAACAAAGTTTACGGAATCCACCGTAAAACCTCACGGGAATCCACCATGGCACGGAATCCACCGTGAAATATGCCTCCCGATTTCATAGCGGGTGATTCTGTAAAATACATATTAAATTAATAAAATGCCCAAAAAGGATAGGTGTCCCCATCAACTTCTCGCACAAAGAATCCACTTTGTGTATGAGCCCCGGTTAACAAAGTTTATGGAATCCACCGTAAAACCTCACGGAATCCACCGTGAAATATGCCTCCTGGTATCACCACTTCACTATTATACTGGCTCAATAAGCTTGTGGACCTTCATATGAATAAAAGCACTCCTAAGTCTACTCATTTGAACGAGTTCCATTCTATTTGCAACCAGCTTATATCATAGAAAATTCTTTTTGATGACAATATTAAGTCTATATTCTTGCTTGTCACTCTACTTGAGTCATGGGATACATTTTATACTACCATTGGCACTAACGCTTACGAGGATGGATTTAAAAGCTTGGATATAGAGGGAGCTTTACTCACTAAAGAGGTTAATACGAATACTATTTATGCATCTTGCACTTCTCATGCTCTCACAATTTTGAGGCAAGAATGATGCTAGAGGGGCAGTTATGACCGCCGTCATGATAGAGACCCATAGCAAAATAGGTCTAAGTCTAAACACCATGGACAAGCTCATAGTAAATCTCACAGTCCTAAGTCGTCACTTACATATCATTATTGCAAGCATCAAGACACATATGGCCATAATGCATAAGACATGCTAGGATAGGCATGATAAAGGCAAATGAAAAAATTCAAATAATGCTAAATCAATGAATGATCAGTGCATTACTAGATCCACTATGAAGATTGAGGAGATTAATGCATTGAAGTACAGTTCAAATGACTATCTATTGGGTGCTTCTTCACTCGGTACCACACAATTGATTGATAGTCAATCCTAATTTCTCTCAGTGTTAGTTACTTGATTCAAGGGCTTCTTTTCATGTAACCCCACATCATAGTTAGTTTTATACCTACCATATCATTTCAAGTTCTATAAAATCTATACCTACCATATCATTTCAAGTTCTATAAAATCTTGAGATAATCATGTACGTGACATTATTGGTATCGATAATATTTGCTTGTAGTTTTCTACAGGTATTTCTTTTGTTTTGCATGATGTACATCATGCCTAGCTTTGATGAAAAGACTTATCTTTATTTAAAAATTAGATGATGCTGATTATCATGTGTCTTTTGGTGATTCTTCTTAGAAGATCACTCATGGAAACCTCATATTTGGTAGAGGTAGCAAAATTGGCAGTCTTTATCATTTGCTTATTTTTTAATCTACAGATCTGACATTAATCTTCCTCATGTATTTCTGTATCTTCATTGCCTTGGGCACATGCCACTTAAAGGAATGAAATTTTTAACTCATTTGTAATATCTATTGCCCTTGGATTATTTGTGTTTCGACTCTTGAGATCATTGCTTATATGGTAGGTAGACTTGTAATGATTATAAGAGGTTTTTCTCTACATACATGGGCGAGCCGTTGGCTCTTAGTCATTTTGATATTTGTGGTACCATACCATGTCAATCTTTGGATGGTGCTAAGTATTTCATTATATTCACTGATGATTTTTCACATAAATTATGGGCCTATCCCATAAAGCAGAAATCAAAGGTTTTAGCTACCTTTCATCACTTTATTTCTTTGGTTAGGAGTCCATCTAGATGTAGGCTAAAATACTTAAGATCAGATAATGGGGGTTGAGTATGTTTCGTATGCTTTTGAGTAGTTTTGTGATGATCAGGGCATCAAGTGTCAATTGATCACTCCATATACTCCACCCTAGAATGGTGTTGTCAAGTGTATGAATACAATCATTAAAGAGAGGGTTCATAGTATCTCAGTCATGTAGCCTTACCCCATATGTTTTGGGCTGAGGGAGCTACCTAATCCTCTATGTTGACGTAAACTAGATCAATAAGACCTAGTAAAACCCTCTCTCGCACATAGTAATAATGCACCTCAATGTGCTTTGTTCTAGCATGATAGACTGGGTTATTTGCTAAGTGTATACTACTCATGTTGTCACAATAAATGACAATTGGCCCATTTGTAGGCTGATGCATATCATAAAGTAGCTTATGCGACCAAGCTACCTCACTTGCAGCCATTGCTGCACCCCTGTACTCAGCCTCTGTGCTCGACAAGGCAATTGTAGGCTGTTTCTTGCTGCTCCAAGTGACTACAGCACTCCCAAAAGAGAACACATATCCACTGGTAGATCGTCTATCAGAAATACTACCAGCCCAATCAGCATCAGTGTATCCATGCAATTGTATCTGAACCCCAGTCTCATAAAATAGTCCATACTGCAATGTGGACTTCACATACCTGAGTATGCGTCTAGTCACATCCAAATGCAGTTTCCTTGGAGCCTGCATAAACTGACTTACCAATCCAACAACATATCTCAAATCTGGCCTGGTAATAGTCATATAAATCAAACTTCCTACTATGCATCTGTACATAGTAGGGTCTTCCAGAAGCTCACCTGCATCTGCGCTCACCTTCACATTCTGCTCCAAAGGAACTGAAATAGGCTTACAACCTGTCATCCCATATTTGGACAGTATGTCCAATTCATACTGCCTCTGCAAGAGCCGTATCCCACTTGGTGATCTAATCATCTCAATGCCCAAGAAATAATGCAGCTCTCCCAAATCCTTCATCTCAAACTTCTGCTTCAATAGCATTTTCACATGAAGGATATCTTCATTACTATCACTTGTCATAATAAAATCATCAACATAAATGACAAGTAGCATAATACCTTTCTCTGTTTTTCTCACATAAAGTGAGAAATTTGCCTTGGAAATCTGAAAGCCAATAGTGACAAGATACTGTCCTATCTTGTCAGACCATGCTCTAGGTGCTTGCTTCAAGCCATACAAGGCTTTCTTCAACCTGCAAACAAACTCAGGATGAATAGCATGTACATAACCTGGTGGCTGCTCCATATAGACCTCTTCTTGCAAATCACCATGCAAGAAGGCATTCTTTACATCCATCTAATGTAAAGACCATCCCTTTGATGTAGCCATAGCAATGACTGCTCTTACCGTTGCCATCCTTGCAACCGGATTGAAAGTTTCTTCATAATCAATGCCATATGTTTGTGCATACCCTTTGACTACTAATCTTGCCTTGTATCTGTTCACAGAACCATCTGCATTGTGCTTCACCTTATAAACCCACTTACAACCAATTGCATTCTTACCTTAAGGCAAAGGTACCAATTCCCATGTAGCATTTGCTTCCAAGGCATCCATTTCTTCATCCATGACTTTCTCCCACTTTTCTTTTCCCATGGCTTGCTCAAAAGAAGTGGGTTCTGGTTCCTGTATCACTTTGACCATATAGGCATAGTGAATGGCTGTAAATCCATCATATTTCAGCCTATCCATAGGATACCTAGCTCTGGTAGACCTGCACAAAGTAGATTCACTTCCAGGTGCTCTTAAAACATCCTTGGTCTTCCTTACTCCAGGTGTAACAATAGAAGGAATACCCAACTCATCATCAATGCTCTGTTCTGAGCCACTAGATTCACCATCCACATAAGAGTGACCTGCATTCACATCAAACATGGGCTGATCTACCTTCTCTTTTCCTTTTCGTGAAACCTGCATACCACTATCTGCATTGTTTTGAGGAGATTCTCCTGATCTCAATCTGCTTGTCCATGGTGAAAAATGTGAACCACTGCTAGAGGACACTCCAGGTCTACTAATATTTTGTGACTGCTGCTGTGAATTCTGTGCAGCATTACCATTTTGTGCATCTACATCATCAATCACATTTACTGGTTTATACCAGCTACTCATCTCATCAAAAACAACATCTCTGCTCACTATAAACTTACGAGTAGAAGGGTTATAGCATCTATACCCTTTCTACTACAGAGAGTAATCAATAAAGATGCACTTCTCAGCTTTTGGATCCAACTTGGATCTCAACTCATTTGGCACATGAACATAGGCAATGCAACAAAAAATTTTCCAATGAGAAATATTTGGTTTCCTACTAGTATACCTCTCCTCTGGAGTCATCCCATGTATTGTTGCAGTGGGAGTCCTGTTCATTATGTAGACTGCTGTAGCAACTGCTTCAACCCAGTAAAAATCTGGCAAGTCTTTTTTGTTGAGCATGGCACGAGATACCTCTCCAATATGCCTGTTTTTCCTTTCTGCAATTCCATTTTGTTGTGGGGTATGACTGCATGAATATTGCTGCTTTATGCCATGCTCCTGCAAGAACCTTGCAAACTCATTTGAGAGGTACTCTCCCCCTCCATCTGACCTTAGGCATTTTATTTGCAGGCTCGTTTTTTTTTCAACCATAGCTTTAAGAGTTTTGAAATGCCCAAACACTTCACTTTTCTTTTTCATAAAATACACCCAAACTTTTCTGCTATAGTCATCAATAAAAGTGACAAAATAATGACAGCCTCCAATAGATGTAGCTTTAGTAGTCCACACGTCAGAGTGGATTAATTCCAATGGCTTCTTACTCTCTTGAACATGTCTAGGAAATGGTTTCCTTGCCTGTTTTCCAAATTGACAGGCTTCACATACCTTATGCATTTCTATAACCTTGAATTTAGGCAATCCTGCAATAATATTTTGGGCCTACATTGATTTAAGTCAATGTACATTAACATGAACAATGCGTTTATGCCAGATATCAATATCTGCAACTACATCGGTCCCATGTGCAAACATTGCTGCACTCAATTCAGGCATGTCTGCATCCAACGTAAACAATCTACCCTTCTTCTTTCCTTTTGCTATCAAGCGACCTTTATTTTTCATATCCTCAACAAAGCATCCATGAGGATTAAATCTGACCTGCAAGCCCTGCTCAACCATTTGACCAATAGAAACCAGGTTCTTGGTGATATTCGGGACATGAAATACATCCGATAGGTATTTCTTTTTCCCATCCTGCATAGACAAAGGAATTTTTCCAATCTGCACAATAGGATGTGCAGTATCATCACCAGTCTCCACAAATCTTGGTTTTTCCATTTTCCTTGCATCCTGCATCCATTCTGCTTGACCTGTCATGTGGTTTGATGCACCTGAGTCAACATACCACACATCGTTGCTTTCTTCTGCACTTGTCACAGAATTGGTCATGTGCTGCACCATAAACAAATGCTCATTTCTATCATCACCCTGTCTACTAGAAGATGCATAATTCCCTTGTTGCAATTTTCCATTCATGATGTCATTCTGCTTTTTATAGCAGTCTTTAGCCATATGACCCATTTTACCACAGTAGTAGCATTCAATATTGCTGTTTGCATTTTGGCCTCTTTGCCATCCACCACGACCTCTTTGGCTCCCACTGCCTCTAGATTTACCACTTCCTCCTCCATAGGATTGGTTTTCTTGAGTTTGCTACATATTTTGATTTCTACCACGGCCTCCAGATCGGCCTCCTCTACCTCTGCCTCTACCTCTTTTAGCATTTGAGTAGAAGACAACTTCTTTTGAAGTTCCTCCTGAAGAAGATGCACCACCATTTCTCTACTCCTCAGAAATTAGAAGAGCAATCAACTTCTCAAAATCAGAAAATCTTTGATGGATGGAAATGGATGTTCGAAACTGTGCATAATCCTTTCCTAGACCATTCAAGGTCACAGAAACTAAATCATCATCTTACACTGGCGACCCAATGGAAGCAAGTGCATCTGCAATCTTCTTCACCTTCATGTGGTAGTCATTGATGCTCATACTTTCTCTTTGCACATTGTGCAACTCTTGCTTGAGCTGCATTTTCCTGGCTTGCGTATTTGTGCTATACATTTTTGACCAAGTATCCCATGCCTCCTTTGGCGTACTTGCATCCTGAATATGCACAATCATAGAATCTGAAATACTGATAGACAGCTAGTACATAACTTTTCTGGCTCTCTCATGCCATCCTTTAAATGCCTGCATTTGCTGTTGATTGGGAACATCAGGAAGAACTGGTTCTTCTTTATTTCCTGCAACGAATTCCCAATATTCTTTTCCCATAAGGAAATTCGTCATTCTAAACTTCCATGCTTACCAGCCCAATCTGCATCTGTGTATCCAAACACCTGTACATCTGTACCTGCCTCATAGAAAAGTCCATAATGTAATGTGGACTTCACGTATCTCAATATGCATCTGACTGCATCCAAGTGTGGCTTTCTAGGTACTTGCATAAACTAACTCACAAGACCAACAACGTAGCTCAAGTTTGGCCTTGTAATGGTCATGTAGATCAAACTCCCCACTATCCTCCTGAACATAGTAGGGTCTTCTATCTCATCCCCAACATCAGCGCTCAACTTTACATTCTGCTCCAACAGAACTAAAAGTGGTTTGCATGCTGTCATACCATACTTGGACAACATATCCAAGCCATACTATCTTTGGGATAGCCATATACCATCATCACATCTGATCACCTCAATGCCAAGGAAGTATCTTAGCTCATCTAAATCCTTCATCTCAAACTTCTTCTTCAAAGAATCCTTGACTTCAGCAATCCCACTATCACTATCACCTGTAATAATCAAGTCATGCACATAGATGACTATGATGACCAAACCTGCATCTCCCTTTCTCACATAAAGTGAGTGATCAGTATTAGAAACATAAAAGCCAATATTGACAAGATACTCTCTAATCTTGTCAGACCATGCTCTAGGTTCTTGCTTGAGCCCATAGAGCGCCTTCTTCAACCTGCACACATATGTGGGATGCTCTAAATCTTCATAACCTGCTGGTTGATCCATATACACTTCTTCCTGCAAATCAGCATGCAAGAAGGCATTCTTCACATCCATTTGCTGCAACCTCCAACCTTTGGCTGCTGCCAAAGCAATCACACATCTAACAATTGCCATCCTAGCAACTAGACTGAAGGTTTCATCATAATCTTTGCCATATTTTTGGGCATAGCCTTTTGCAACCAGCCTAGCTTTGTACCTACTAATAGAACCATCTTCATCGTGCTTAATCTTATAAACCCACTTACATCCAATAGCTTTTTGCCCTTTGGCAATGATACTAGATCCCAAGTCTTATTGGCCTCTAATGCAACCATCTCCTTATCCATTGCTGCATCCTAATGAGTATGACCAACAGCCTCCTCAAAACATGTGGGCTCAACATCCTCAACTAGTTTCAGCATATAAGCATAATGGTGAGCTGCATAACCTTCAAAACCAAATCTTTTAACAGGGTATCTCACCCTGCTAGACCTACATACCACTGGATCACTCAATAGAGTCTTTGCATTAACACGTGCTCTCTGCACACCTGGAGTCCTCACTGAAGGAATGCCAAGCTCATCATCCAGGCTCTCTGAGCCACTAGAGTCTCCATCAAAAACTGCATCAATGCCTTCTGACACTTTATTCTTTCCTTTGTCTTTACCTGTAGTGCTACTAGATGCACCCGAAGATGTAGTGGTACTCCTTAGTCTCCCAGACCAAGGACTACCAGATGATGTCTCTGGTCCACTAAGAGTTCGTGATTCTTGCTTTTCAGCCTGCACATGAGTGTCATGATCATCATCATCATCCAATGCATCACCACTAGATGTATACCAAAACTGCTCATTTCATCAAAGATGACATCCCTGCTCACTCTGAACTTACATGTGACAGGGTTATAACAGCGATACCCTTTCTGCTCTAAAGAGTATCCAATAAAGACACACTTTTCAGCCTTTGGATCTAGTTTCTTCCGCAACTCATCTGGCACATGGACATACACAATGCAGCCAAATACTTTCAAGTGTGAAACATCAGGCTTCTTACCTGTAAAACATTCTTCGGGAGTCATACCATGAATTGCAGCTGTGGGAGTTCTGTTCATAATATAAACAGCAGTATGAACAGCCTCAGACCAAAAATGCTTAGGCATATTCTTTTCAGCCATCAAGGCACGTGCAACTTCTGCAATATGCCTGTTTTTTCTTTCTACAGCCCCATTTTGCTATGGGGTATACCTGCATGTGAACTATCTCTTTATCCCATGAGACCTCAGAAAATCATTGAACTCATTTGAGAGGTACTCTCCCCCTCCATCTGACCTCAAGCACTTTACTTTCAAGCATGTTTCTCTTTCAACTGCAGCCTTGAAAGTTCTAAAGTGCTCAAACGCTTCACTCTTTTCCTTCATAAAATATACCCACAGCTTTCTAGAATAATCATCAATGAATGTGACAAAGTATGAACTGCCTCCAAGAGATACATTTTGTGTAGGCCCCCAAATGTCTGTATGCACAACATCAAGGATATTTCTGCTTACATCTCTATCATGTGAAAAGGGTTGTCTTGCCTGCTTACCAAACTAACATGCTTCGCATACCTTATGAAATTGTGCAACTCTAAATGTAGGCAACCCTGTAACCAACCCTTTGGACTACATTAATTTCAGCCTTTGTACATTTGCATGTCCAATGCGTTTGTGCCAAATTTCAATATCTGCAACAACACCTTTTCCTTTAGCATCCATAGCAGCATTCATAGAAGGAATTCCAGCATCCAGAGTAAACATACGTCCAACTCTACTTCCCTTTGCTACCAACCTGCACTTGTCATTGAAGTCTTCTACAAAGCAGCCCTTTGCATTAAATCTGATTTGCAGCCCTTGCTCTACCATTTGACCGACTGACACCAAGTTCTTTGTTATAGATGGCACATGTAATACATCTGAAAGACTCTTTGTCTTACCATCATGCAAGGACAAGGGAACTTTTCCAATGTGTGAAATTGGGTGGCATGAATCATCACCCGTCTGCACATAACCTGCATTCTGCAAATCCTGCATCTCTCCAAACCATTCTACATGGTTGGTCATATGATTGGATGCACCTGAATCAACATACCAAACATCTTCATGTGTTCCCTTTTCTGTAACAGCATTCAGCATATGCTACATAATAAATAAACGTTCATTTTTATCTTCATTCTATCGTGAAGATGATGCATAGTTTCCTTGCTGCTACCACTCCGAATATCATCTTTCTTAGCATAACATTGGGCTGCAATATGACCTGTTTTGCCACAGTAGTGACACACAATACCAGAGTTGTTAGAACCTCTGTTCTGCCATCCACCTCTTCCTCTAAAGCTCCCCCTACCTCTAAAGTTACCACGACCTCCTGAAACCTGCATATCGCCAAATTGCTGATTCAATCTATTTTGCTGATTGTCACTACCACGTCCTGTACCATGGCCTCTTGAAGAGAACCTGCCACATCCCCTTCTTGAACTGGAGTAGAAAGCTTGGACCTGTTCACCACTTCTTTCAGATGTCTCACTCTGCATGTTGATCTCTTCAGTGATCATAAGGGAGACCAACTCATCGAAATCTGAAAATGGCTTTCTGACATATACGGAAGTTACAAAAGACTTCCAAGCCTTTTTATTGTTAAGTCCACCCAAGGTAGACAACACCAAATCATCATCATCGGGCATTGCATCAATCGCTGCCAATGCATCTGCAATGCTTCTTATCTTCAGTGCATACTCATTGATAGACATCTTCCCTTTCTTTAATGTATTCAACTCTTTCTTGAGTTGAATCTTTCATGCCTTTGTATTTACAGAAAACATACTTTCAAGTATGGTCCAAGCTGCATATGAATTCTCTGCATTTCTGATATATCCCAGCATATTATTGTCAATTACTGCTGACAGCCAATACATGACCTTCTTGTCTTTTGCATTCCATTCCTTCCGTGCCTTTGTCTCTTCTGCCGTTGGAGGATCACTCACCTCCGGCTCCTTTTCTTCACTTGAAACAAACTCATAGAGGCCTTTTCCAATAAGAAAGTTCGTGACACGGAACTTCCATGAAGGGTAGTTGTTCTTGTCGAGCTTCTCAATGATGGGGCTTCCACTGTTCTCTGCCATTATCACAAAATTAATACCAACAGCAAGCAAATCTTCTGCAACCCTCGACCTGTAGTGCACAGTAATACACCAGACAGCCTTTTTCACTGTTTGCTCAACAATACATGCAATCTGCAACCTGTTTGCAAATAAACATTATGTTTACTCACTGATAAACACCTTTGAACTTACAGATCTGAAATCTGTAACCTGCACATCCACTTTCGGTCAATATAGTCGAAGTCACAGTGTACCCTGAAACTATTGTCCGCAACCTTGCGGCTCTAAAACGGGTTCTGAACCGGCCTCAAATGCCCAAAATAACTGCGGGAAAAGCCCTAATGGGCTTTTTTGTAGAATACACAGCGCTCTTTGCATACACCAAATCTCACTGCAATCTGAGATTTTTGCTATGCCCTGCTTCTGGTGCCTCCACAGGCACTATCCAAGAGAAAGAGTGGAAGGATGGGAGAGCTTCTTACCCATGGCTTGCTTGCTCGAACCTTGCTTCTTCTCCTTTGCTTCAGCCTTTTAAATCAGCCTCTCTCAATGGTACGGCTCTAATACCATGTCAAGAATCATGTGGTAGGGGGACTTGCTCAAGATGCTACGCCGAACACACACAAAATGCACAAGGAGAAGCTCACTCAAGAGACAAGAAGAGAGATGGAGGCCAAAATGTTTTCTTGTTGATTTCTTCTTCTTCTTCCACACTCTTTACAATGTACATAAAGTATAGATAAGATACGACATAAAAGGAAAGTGGCCTACTAAGTCAAACAATGCATAACTGACTACACTAGTCGACTGGCGCTATAACTATGCCAACTGTAAATAGGTGTAACAACTTGAATATAATAAGTAATGAGTCAGTGGCCATGTGAGAGTCATAATGACCACCGACATGCTAAGTGTAGATGTGTGGACCCATCTAACCAGGCGGTCCATCATCAATGTCCGCATGTGTTGAGCTTGTCATCTCAACATACATACTCGTTGTCTTTTACATGGCATCCACAAGGCATCCTTCTCATTCCATAAACTCTTACACCATGTATAGCAAGACCACAAATGGAGAATGGGAGCCCAAAACATTTACTATAAATGATTGGGTTACAATGCTACCATCTTGCAGGGGCTCTCACAAAGTGAAAAAAAAAAAACAAAGGGATATCAAATATAATTGGAAGGGACGTATCTTTGCCTTCAAAACCACGCCTCAAGGCTGGTTTTCTTTGGTGCAACATGTTCACATGGCTAGAGATATGCACTTGGATCCATAGGAATGTTTTTCCCAGCAAGCACACTATAAGTTTCAATTGTAAAATATACGTGAGTATATGATATTGTTTCAAGTGGCAACCTGTGGAGAGCCTCAGCGGAACATTCCATGCCATTCATAAAGAATTTGCAGACATTATTTATGATGATCAGACCATGGTTTTTTTAATGAAAGTGAAATATTTGTGTATTATGCACAATATGTGGTTACTTCAAGAGCACGTGTGTATGGATACCTTGAAGATTTGCAGTTACCAAGCCTCTCATCTTTGGATTGGGAGATGCATGATGAAGCAACAATGGAGAGTTTTAAACTCAAGATTTCTCAAGATATTCAAAAAGCTATGACTCTTGGAAGGACCTCAAGAAGAGTACACTTATCGTGGTTTTTACCCTTGAATGTTTTTGTAGCTTGCTTTAAAACAGTATGTTTACAATGGATGAAGGTTTCATGGCTAAACACAAATTTTTCAGAGGAAGATTTGGACAAAAATTTAGGTCTATGTTGGAAAGTCAAGGAATCTGACCACAAAGGTGACTTTATAAGGTGCAATGTGTGCCCTCAATCATTGGGTTTATCTTATAATATATCTCAACAATCTCTTATCATAGGTTTTGATTACAGAAGATACAAACTTAGATTGGGTGCTTAGGTTCCTTTAGATTCAGATATTGATTGCAAGACATTGAAACTTACAATGCAAGTTACCACACAAGAAGTAAATGAGGTGAACATTACTTCAAAGTGGAGTTCTAAGGATGTTAGAGACACCTTGGAGTTTCTAGACAATGTTACTCCTGGATTTATGTTCAACGTAAATGGCGTTGTAATTGGCAAAAGAGCTGAGAGCTCTATATCATGTATGAGCTATTTGCCTCCTGGTGTTGTGAGTTTTGGACCATAAATATACATGTATAAATAATTTTGAATATTTCTTTTGCTCACAAATATTATTGCCTAAAACATGGAATTATACACATTGATAAGTACTATTTTAAAAAAACTTGGTATAAGCTTTGCAGTGATTCCGTGAATAACAAATCATCGTTTGTGAACCAAAATGATTTCATTATATCATGAGTTACAAAATTGCAGTACAATTTAATAGGAAAGACTTGATACAAGCTTTATAATTCTCTATGATTCTATGAATAAAAAATCGTCTTTCATGGGTAAGATCAGAATGGCATATCATTACATTTTGGATTAGAATATTGCACTATAGATGCATACACAAGGAGAATGTTACTTCAGTACAGATAGACAAATTGATAATTGTAAGGCTATTCTTTAGCTTCTCCATCCTCAAGCTGTTCTTTAGCTTCTCCATCCTTAAGACTTCTCTCCTTCTTTGGAAAAGTTGATTCATCTTCCATACTTTCATCCGTCATCACTCGTTTCCTCTTAGTAGGTGTTTTCTTTGGTCGCTCGAAAAACTTATTTACCTCATGCACTCTTTTCTCCTTGGGCTTTAAAGGGGATGGAAAAATTTTCAATGGAGAAAGCTTAGGCATTCCCTTCATTTTGGGCCCCTTTTGTTTGGACCTTTGAGACTTCTTTTTCTTGGTGGTTGCCATTTTCTTGCCTTTGCCCTTGGTTCTTGCCTGTCCTTTGGAATTTTTAGCTGAGAGAGGGGAATCTAGGTCCACAGGTGTAATTGCCCTATCTAAAACTAGTTCAATACACCTCTCCCATATCCACCACATGTATGACTCAGGGTAGTCTTTGCACTATAACAAAGCACATAAGTTATTTGAAGTAGCAAGAGACTTTCACTATAAAGAGGATAAAGCATAGGAGACTTACATTCACCCCCTCTACATTCAGTAACTTTGAATCTATTATCCTTGAAACATTTGAAACCACTCTCTAGCCACAACTATGTATATCATTTTGCAATGGGACCTCTTGAAGCAAAAACTTGAAAGGTCTCTAAGGACCAACAATGCTTTCAAAGATGGTGTCCAAGTGGATAGTAACAAGTCTAGTAGCACTGCACATATTAAATTTATTAGCAAATATTATAAACTTTATCTAATAAAATATAAAATAAAGAGTGTTTATTGACAATACATCTTTGATTGGCCATGGATTCCTAAAAGAGAATTCATAAAAATGACCTCTCTTGCAGGAATGTCGATATAGATTAGGCTCCAGTGTCCTCTGCAAACCAAAACACAAGTGAGAAATAATCCTAAAGACAAATCATCAAGAGATAGAATGTCAAAGAAAGTACCTTTCAATATATGGAAAAAAAATGTGATGGTTTGTGACACTATCAAAGTGCTTAAAAAACCTTGCAATATTTGAATCAGATTTTGAAAACAAATCCACAGAGAGAAGTAGATCAATAAAAAATATACCCTTAGCAATATCAATGCTAAGAGAAGTAACATATACCATGTATACAAAGTAAAGAATGAACAAGAGAATGAGTGCAATATAAGGACCCTTGGAAAAATTTCATTATAAATAAAGAGAAGAAAAAGACCTTACCTCAAACAACGATAAACTACTGAATCTGTTAGTTGAGTATCCCTTTTCTCAAATAGGATCTTATCCTCTGGAGAAATGCTGAGGTAGTCTTCTTTCTCAGGACTAACAGAAACATTCACGACCATTTGTCCATACACTTTGCCCATCCTCTCGTAGTTCACTGGGCCAAGAGACAAAGTCTTTCTCTGCTAGATCAAATCCTCATTTTCTATTACCTCTTTTATTTTCTCCTCCAAGACAAACTCCTGCTTACTTGTAACCCTTGTAGGATACAAATGGATAACCTCTTCAATCTTGGGTGTTGGTGGCTCTTTCTGCTTTCTCTTGGGTGGAACATTGAGGATTTCAAGTGCCTTTTGATCAATCGATGGAAGAGGCTTCAAAACTTTTTCAAACCTATATCTAAGTCTGCTAACCATACTAAAGTCTGTATTCATTAATGGAATTCGATGTGCATGGGCAGTTGCAATATAAGCATCATTCATAAAATCTATTAAAAAATCCTCTGCTGCCTCTTGCAAGCATAGTAGGGCAGACATCTGCCATCTCTTGTTGAGGTCATCCACAGAAGCAATAGAGGACAACCTATCAGATATCTCCTTGACTAGTCTAAAAAATGTAGCCTTAGGAATAAGGTGACTAGTTGACTTTTGAGCTTTCCTGATCTTTGCAAAACACCTCTGCATGTAAAACCATCTTGACTTTCTCTTATTCCTCACACGGGCTTCCTTGGCAAGCTACTCTTGAGGAGAAGTTGAGGGCTCAACCTTACTAGATGACTTGTTCTTTGAGGATTCACCCTCACATACTTTACCAGATGGTGTGACAGGGACAACAATTTCTTCAACGGTCTCCTCAACAGTTTTGTCAGCACCTTCTTTAGAAGATTTCTTCACCAAGACCTTCCTTTCAGTTTGTTTTGTTCTCACCATTGAAACCAACGTGGCGCGATCAGGAAGCTAAATCTGAAGACAACTGACTCCCATCACACCGAAACAGAGACTAGATGGAAGCTGAATAAATGCCTAGGCCTTGAACTCCTGCTCCTCGCTTCGAAATAAAGGTAGGCCCAATACAACATGATTGAGAGAATTTGAATTCATGCTTTGCCAATATCGTTTTGTATTGGCGATTTCAACACAACACGGATGCACGAGTCCCTTGTGTTTCTTTTTGCATGCCCTCGCTTTGTATTTTCCCCACCCACAGTGCAATGTGAGAACACGACAAGAAGCTCTTTAGCTCCAATACAACGCGATGAAGGATTCTTGAATCCGTATTGAAGTATGCTATCACACTATTTCGAACAACTCTGAACCTCTATAGCTCGCCGATACAACGCGATGAACCATTGTTTCTAAAGTTGGTGAAGTATGCTATCACGCTGATTCAGACGTCACCAACATCGGATGTGTGGCATCTTTCAATGTCACCAATGTCGGAAGTACAGAAACTATCGATCGGATACATCAGTATTGTCAGACAAACGGTAGTCGTGATATAAGGTGTGAATTCGTGTTCGCACCAACTGAGAAGTTCTTATATACTCGAGGGTGCCAATGTCCACGTGTCATTTCTCATTGGCCATTTGATTAGGGTTTCTGGAATATTCCTTCTTTCGCCCTCGTGCCTATTTAAGGCCCACCAAATTTTTTCGTGCACTTTTCTTCCCCATTTCTCCCGCGTCGAATGTCTCTGTCTGCTTCCGCGCGCTGCTCCAAACTGTCAGTCTCCTCCCGTCAGCTCCTTAATCACCGATGTCCATAATCCCGTCTCCTTCTTCATCACCGACACCCCCTCCATCCTTATATAATCCCAACTCCTTCTTCGTCGAACCAATCCCCTCTGTCCATAATCCCGTCCTCAACCTCCACTTCACTCCCTGCCTCCATACTCCACCGCCCCATCCGTCCATACTCCGTGGCCTTCTCAGTAAATACTCTGTGATCCCCTCAGGAGCTCCATAGTTCGACACCCCCTCCGTCAAAGTAGTTTAGCCACAAGTAGATAAATAGAAAGGTTTTGATTTTCTTCCTATCATGTCATGTTCTTGTCAGAAAAACAGTGTTTTCCTACCCTTGCAAAAACGTTGCGATGCTGGCTTCTAGAGATTCTGAAAATCTTCTATTCGTGTCATATTCCTAACTCGTCCAACATGGAGTGAGGGCTACACTTCAAAGAACTTATACATTGATACTTTCATTGTGCGCAAACTAGTCTAAAACCTTATGAGCTATTGAATCTCAAGAAGATGTCCGATACAGAGATGTCACACATGTCTGCATCCACATGTATGAAGAGGAAAAGAGTCCTTGAGTCCACAATGACAAAGGAGTCACTTGCCTCAGATGTTTCAATAGCATCTCATATGTCTGTGACAACTCAAAGTTCAAGCAAGGCTTCAAAGAAGGGAAAGGCTTCAAAGTCTCCTGTGAGAATCCTAGGGCTATCTCAAATTATAGATGTCACAGCCTCTGAGAAGCTTTTGGATTTTCTCATAGAAAACAATATTGACATCCAACAGCTAGGTTAATTTTCAATCCAGAGTGGGACCTTGATCAAGTTCTTGATTTCTCAAATGACTTTTTCAAGGAAGATTTTGCAGAGTTTGAAGAGTTGGAAAATCCTGTTGTTCAATTGAATTCCAAGGAGTATGTTCACACCCCTGTTGGAAGATCAAGCACTGAGAAGTCCTTGTTTACCAAGAAATGTGGTTATCATTGTTTTGATAGATTTTATGCATCTGAGTTATACTCTTTACACCCAAAAAAATGCAAGCTTATGCTTAAGTCTATTGCATTCATTGTATTTTCCCTTGTGAAATACCCTCTAAAATCTGATGAAAAGCATAAAGAAACCTCAAAATTATCTAGATGTTGCCTTCTTAAAGAGATTGTAGATGAAGTTGATGTTGAGGAGCAAGTAGATATCCAGATGGAAGCATTAGTTGCAAAGGACCTGGATGTTGCTGAATTCACAGCAGATATAGTAATTGAAGAGACCACTATAGAGGTTGATGAGCCATCTAACACTCCTTCAAGGTTTATCATTCCATCTTTGCCTACTTTCCCAATTAAAGACAAGGAGTACATATTATTGTCTAATCTCCAAATTCTTTTCAATTTGAGAGAAGATTATTGCTTGGCAGTTATTGCAGAGGCATATGTAGATGCAAAAGGCATAGTGGATGTTGAAAATGAGTCCAAGGAGGACTTACTTAAATTAGATGCAAAAGGCATAGTGGATGTTGAAAATGAGTCCAAGGAGGACTTACTTAAATTAGATACTCAAATGTATGATGATAAGTTTATAGATGCATCGAATGTTTTTTCCCTATGTTTAAGCAAGGTTAAAGATGCTGAGAGAGAGTTACAAGCTCTTGACAAAGAGTTTGACCAAATTCAAGAGAAGCTTGGAATCTCCAATTTCGGAAGGGAGGAGTTAGAATATGTAAAGGAGCTCAAGGATATCAAAGAGACATCAATTAGCTTATGGAATCTAAGCAAACTTGAGAGTGATGAAAATCAAATGGTAATGCATTCTTTTGTTTTTGTGGAACCACATATATATTTTCATTTTTTTCATTTTGACTGTTGCTTTTACAGTTGGAGATTGCAGATGAGGATAATTTCTTAGGAAGAGCAGAAGGATCGAGAGTTGGTGGTAGTTCCCTAAAGGATGTTGCACTTGGGCATTACATATCAAGGATTGATCCCAATATTATGTTGGCTTTTTGAATAGACAGGATCTAATTGAATAGTAATTTTATACTTGCATGGTGGGGCTGCGCTTGTATTGCTAGAAGAGATACTGGTAAACATTTTGATAGGGAACCCTAAACGGGGCAACAATATCACAGAGAAGGAAATAGAACCACAGGAAAGAGAGGCGCAAAAAATGAACGTCAAGAAACAAACGAGCAGCGTCTTTTGGTTCGAAAATTCAAAAATACAAGATTTTGCAATTTCCAAGAGAATAAGACTGAAAAGGTGACACTTAACGTCCATTAAAGATTGAAGATATTTAATACCCAACCTCTTAAATGAATCATACATTCTCTCATTAGTCATGTTTAGGCAGCCAAATTTGGAGGGCTTTTCTCTTCTAAACCTCCTCCAATTAGCAACTTAATCATTTTCTTACGAGTGCCATTTTGAAACGTTTTTGGCCCTAATCTAGAACCAAGTCCACTGCAAGGAAGCAGAAAGTTGATCCTAGAGGTCTTGCTTCAAAGATACATGAGTCTTCCAAGCCTTCCAAACTTTCAAGGAAATCAAAGCCTCTTAGAAGGTTCTCACAGCATGTGAGGTGCCTTAAGGACATTAGAAGTGCAATGAAGGCTCTAAATAATGCAATTCCAAAGCTGTCTTCTCAGAGGCTTGTCAAAGAAATCTATGGCAAACATAGTCTACAGAGTTTTAGATGGACTAGGGCAGTAGGTCTCAACTGTATTCAAGAGGCTACAAATGATTTTTTGATTGAGTTTTTCCAAATATTCTTATATCTATGCGGCTCATGCACATAGGCTTGCACTTATGGATAAAAACATGATTATTCTCAGGAGATTGAGATACATGTTTTCAAAGGTCCTTGAGCCAGTCCCTCTTTCTGATGTTAAGGCTTTCAATATTTTAAATGTGCCTCCATATAGAAGGAAGAAAAATGACATTAGTTTGAGGGTTGAAGATGTTACGCATGAAAAGGACACAAGACAACATGAGAAAGAGGAAAAGGCCACAATAGAGCAAGGAGATAAATGGAGGGAGTTTAAAAGAAATAAGAAAGAAGAAAATGAAGCAAAAAAACTCCCATCTTTTGAAGAGGAGTTATCTACCCTTCTTGAAAGGGATGACCCTAAGGGCTTCAATGTTCCTTGCTTTTTACCTGATATTAACAAGAGATCTGATATGATATTTTTGGACTCTGATTGTATTCAAATTCTCCAAAATAAAGTGAGAGAAGTAAATGACTCGATTCTTCTTGTTGGGATGAGGTATAGTTTACCAAAATTTGTTTAAACTTACCATATTTTTCTAGCAATAGACTTTAATGTTGATGCTTACTATCTCCATTCCTTTGCTAGGTGTGTAATGCAAGATCTCCCCTTCGATATACAACAAAAGATTGAGGTTCTTGCTCCATCCACCTCACACTATATGAGGAGTGAGCTTGATGCAAGTGCTTTTGACCATTGGTTCAATTCAATTGACTTTGAATCTTTGGAGCTTCTTCTAATTCCATACAATGAAAAGTAAATAATTTGATAATTTTTAATATTTTATGAGATCTTGTTTTGCTAGATTATTGAAATATTTTTGTTTTTAGTTCTCATTGGAGTCTAATTGAAATAGACTATGTGGAGAGGCAATGTTTCCTCATCAATACTATAAAAGGAAGCCATGGAAATGCCAAGTTGTAAGTTATATAATCTAGGGTCTCCTTGATATTTTGATCTTTTTGTTGCAGATAATCCAAATATTTTGATCTTTCTTTTGTAATAACTCTAGATTTTATTGCCTTTTTGGTACAAAGTTTGCAAAAGATTGATTGAAGTGCTAGAGAAAAGGCCTCCCATGCCTTCTGACTTACTTGCAACAATGCAATATAGACAAGTTGCGGTAAGTTCTTGATTAATATGGTTGGAGCATACTAAGAAAATTTATTCTAAAAACTGCCATAAACAAGTTGCTCTTGTTGATTGCAATGTCCTCATCAGGATGATAGTTACTCTTGTGAGGCGAGAGACTAATTGTAAATGCCAAAAGATTGATTCAGTTTATTTATCTTAGTAATGATAAACTTATAAAGGTAATGTGAAACATACTAAACTTTAAGAATTAGAGTTTTATTGCAAAATAGTCCATTGTAAAAAATAACAATAAACTAAAAATATTTTTTTACAAATGTATGACAATTTACAAGGGATTGCTATACAAGTGAGCACGTTTGGTATATAAGAGCAAAGCTCTTGAAGTACATAATGACCAATTGTATACAACCGACAAGAAGTGGGGGCTTGGAGATTGAAGGAGAGGAAGTGCATGTAGCTACAACAAGTGAAGCTATGCCTTTAACAACCAAATCATCAAAGATAGGCAAAAGGACTCCTAGAAAGGATGTTCCTTCTCAAAAAAAGTAGCTTTGCCTCATATTGTAAGCCAACAATCTTCCCTTAGGACCTAGGGTCTTACATTGAGAGAAAGGAGATGCTGATCCTACCTTAGAGTGACGTCTCTTGGAGGTAGAATTACTCTCAGCTCTTGAGGATTTTCCTTTGCTATTAGCCTTGGGAGGTTGCAATTCTTCTTTAGCTTGAGTCATGACCACCTCTTTGGGATGGATGTTATGGTCATAGTCATTAGGCTCCTATTTTGAGTCAGAAGTCAAAATATTAACAATTTGAGAACTATCTACAAATTCTTTATCCTCATTAGAGAAAAGGTCCCCCGATTGCTGGGAGAAGTGTAGTTACCCCTTCTCCTCCATTACCTTTCCTTTTCCTTTCAAATCATGTAGTGAGACATAATCCTCAAGCTTAGCCAAATTAGAGAGGAGCGAGGAGTACTTATTGGATGACTTGTTTTTATTGGTTTTTATATTTGGGGGTTTTTGGGGATTTTGACTTCCAATTGCTAATTGTTTGAAAATCATCATTCAAGGCTTTTGGTTGTTGTTTTTCAAGGGGTTTGGGGGGATTAAGGTCTAGCCAATCCTTAATAAAGTATCCCTATTTGTAGCTGTTAAGATGGAACAAGCTCACAACTTGACTTCGGGCCAAAAGACAAGCTTTTCCAACTCCCCCAAACGTGCAAGGAGCCTTTTTGAAGGTAACACGAAAGTTTTTGGTGCACACGCAAGGACCAAGGGTGGAAACCCCGACCCTTCCCTATAACCCCCTCACCTCTCAACCCGAAAAGAAACTAATCCCCCCCCCTCATTTTTCACTCAAGTCACTCACCTTCCCTCCTATATTTTCCGATGGGATGCCCCGAGCCACTTAACCATGCCCAAGGGTGACGCATAACAACCCCGTGCCGTGTCGCCACCAAGGAGAGCCAAGCCTCGAGTAGGGTACCTCCCATATACCCTACCCCCCACAAAAAACTCGAAGCCCACTTCGAGTTGGAAGGCTAAGGATTGATAATATTTACACTTTTAATTCCCATACTGTTAGCAAAATTTGAAGGAAGTTGAATATACATATAAGAATGCCCCTACTTAGTTATGCTCTCAAATGGTATGTACATTCTGTAGAAACGGGCCAAGGAGCGCGTCTTCAATCTCTGTTGAAAAATTTGAGCAGCAAATCCCGCGCCTTCTCCAGCACATCCGGTTCCTTGACCCATGTCGCCTCTTTCAAGGGTCTGCCTTTCCACTTAACTAGAAATTCAGGCCACCTAGAGACAAACCTTGATTGGAGGATTGCCTCAACTTCAAAGGGCAAGTTGGCATGCGAAGCAAGAAGGGGAAGTTGCCATCCAAACTTTGTATCACCGTGAAAGCGTCTCAATAGAGAGACATGAAATGCATCGTGAATGCATACTCCTCTAGGTAACTGGAGCTTGTAAGTAACATCGTTGAGTTGCTCCACCACCTTGTACGGCTCGTAATATCTGTGATTGAAATTCGGTGTTAGGTTTTTGGGTAGAGCCATATTTTGTGAGCTCACTAGCACCAAGTCGCCTGGGAAGACTCCAGTTGACATCGCTTCGTGTTGAAACACTTTGCCATGATGACCTTGCTTGCCTTTGGGCTTTCTTGGGCCGCCTTCAGCCTATCCCTCCACCTATTCAAAAACTCTTCTGCATCCGGGTCTTCCACGCATGGAACTTATTCCGTTGCCAGTGCCAAGGGCGTGATTACCTCCTTCCCAGTCACGAGCTCAAAGGGCGTGAAACCCGTTGCACTATGAAGTGAGGAGTTGTAATGATACTCCAACACATCTAGGAACAAGGCCCAATCCTTTTGATCAGCATGAACATAGGCGCAAATATAATCTTCAAGACCCTGATTCACCCACTCTGTCTGCCCATCGGTCTACGGGTGATATGCAGAGGAGAACCTAAGTTGAGTGTCTAATAATTTGAACAACTCCTTCCACATATTGCTCATGAACCGAACATCCCGGTCAGAGACTATGGCAAGAGGCAACCCATGATATTTGAAGACCTGATTGAAGAAGAGCTGTGCCACTGTCGCTGATGTGAATGGAATGGATGTGGGAACAAAATGGGCTTGCTTCGAGAAGTAATCTATTACAACGAAAATTGCATTGTACCCATGGGACTTTGGCAACTCCAAGATAAAGTCCATGCTGATCACGTCCCATGGGCATGACGGTACTGGCATAGGCTATAGTAGACCGGCTGGTTTCAGCTGTTGCGCCTTCACTAGCTGGAAGGTTGGGCATGTTCTAACATATTCTATCACCTCCTCCCGCATCCTTGGCCAGAACAGATGTCGTTGTAATCTTTCTAATGTCCTGTGTGCCTTGCTAGCTTTCAATCATGTGCTTCTTTAAGCAAAGTCTTTTTGAGCTCAATGTCATCTGGAATGTAGAGTCTCTCATGTGTACATAGCAATCCATCCTTAATCTCATACATTCCCCACGGTGTTTTTCCCTCAAGCACATCTTCCATTAACTTCTGCATCTCATTATCAGCTTGAGTGGACTGCTTTATCGCAGTCAAGAATTCGCTACATGTTGAGAAAGTTATAGCTTGCAGCTCGGCCTTACGGCTCAATGCATCTGCCATCTTATTGGCTGAGCTCGGTTTGTGCAGGATTTCCACATCAAAGTCAGCCAAAAAATTTTGCTACCTAGCTTGTTTGGGTGACAACTTTAGCTGCGTCTGAAAATATTTCAAAGAGATATTATCAGTATGCACCTTGGTGTGCTTATCCTGTATGTAGTGCCTCCACTTTCGCAAGCAATGTACCACTGCCAACATCTCCTTTTCATGGGTAGACCATCTTCGCTCAATGGGAGTAAACTTTTTGGACTCATAGCATACAGGGTGACCATCCTGAACCAATACTCCTCCCAGGGTATAATCTGAAGCATCCGTATGAATTTCAAATGGTCTGGTGAAATCTGGCATCTTCAGTGCTGGCGTTGAGCTCATCGCCCTCTTGAGTGCCTCTTGCTCTCTATCTCCCCATGAGAACTTTGTGTTGCTTCCCGTCAGTGCCGCCAATGGCCAAGTGATTCCATTATACCCTTTGATAAACCTGCCACAAAAGACTATGAAACCCAAGAACTCTCTGACTTGCCGCGGTGTCGTCGGCGGCTGCCAATTCTGTACTGTCTCCAACTTTTTGGGATCCACGGCTACTTTTCCCTCCTTTACAATGAAGCCTAAAAACTCCACTTCTTTCACCGCGAATTCACACTTTCCCGGTTTGGCAAACAGCTTGTGTTCTCGAAGTCTTTCCAACACTTTCCTTACATGCTCCTTATGCTCTTCAAGGGTCTTGCTAAAAATCAAGAGGTCATCAATGTATACCACAAGAAACACATCCAAAAAGTCATCGAACGAGTTATCTACCAATGTGCAAAATGTTGGCGGGGCATTGGTCATTCCAAATCCCAACACTAGCCACTCAAAACTGCCATAACGAGTATGGAATGCCGGTCTTCTCAATGTCTCCCTCTGCTATGCGTATTTGGTGATACGCTGAGTGTAGATCAATCTTTGTGAAGTATTTTGCTCCAGCCAACCTATCCAACAAATCATCTACTAGAGGCATCGGATACATGTTGCGAATGGTGATCTTGTTGAGTGCACGGTAATCCACACACAGTCTCATCATCCCATCCTTCTTCCTAACGAACAGCACTGGTGCCCCATAGGGCAAACGACTTCTCCTAATAAACCCTGCTTCCAATAGTTCAGTAAGCTGCGTTTTTAACTCCACCAATTCTTCATTCCTCATGCAGTATGGTGGGCGCGCCGATGGGGCCCCTGGCACCAATTCTATCCTGTGATCTACTGAGCGTTTCGAGGGTAGCTCGGAGGTAACTTCTTCGGCATGACATCCTTGAACTCTTTCAAAATCTCCCTAACCCTGTCATCTCCTACTACGGGTTCTCTTTCTTCCTCTTCTAGTTGATCCATTGCTCTCATGATCCATAGATGCACTGAACTTCCTTTCTTCAACTCCTTCTCTACTTGCTTAGCACTACACCACTGCGGGGTCTTGCCTTTGTCCTTGTGTATCTCCACCAGTGTCCTCATGACATTCTGCCTACTCCCACTACTCTCCCCCTTAGTTGCTTTTACCTCCATCTGTGCTGCCTTCCCTTTTTCTCCACTTGTCGCCTCTTGCCCTTTCGCCTCTACTCGCCTTGGATTCAACTGTGGTTTTGGTCTATAGTAGTTTACCATCACTGTTGACCCATTCATGTCTAACACAGTCCGATTTTTTCCCTTCCCAAAAATAGCCAGTACATACTTGTCATACCATGTCAACCCCAAAATTTCCTCAAACTCGTCCATCGGCACAATCACAAAATCCATCTTGGCTTTCCAATCTCCTAATTGTATCCATACTCCATAAGCTATGCGTACATTCGAATCTTTGCCTTGTCCAAAACTTACAGTACAAGTCTCCAAGTTTGACCACTTCTCTACCCCAATCTTCTTTGCCAACTGCGGCATCATGAAATTATGAGTTGCACCCGTGTCTATCATCAATCTCTGCTTGTAAGCATTTACTATCCCATCCACATATCAATGTTGTACTGCGGGTAACTTAGCTGCCATGAAACTCGCTTGAACCTATAGCACTCCCACTTTGGGGCGCTCTACCTCCTCTCCTGTCCCCTTAGTCTCATCCTCTTCTACTTCTGTGATTCTCACTCCTTGATTTGATTCACTCCTATAATCTTGATCCGTTGCACTAGTTGTTGCCACCCGTGTTCTACCCATCCCTTGAGTCTGCGAACACTCTCTAGCAAAATGTGATCCCCCACATGTAAAACATCCCCTCAACGATGTATTCCAATTTGAGAAGCCTCTTCCTTGACTAAACCCACTCCTTTCATTACTCCACTGTGATGAAGTACCCCCCAGTCTTGGAAACTGCGCATTGGGAGGCCTATATATACTGATGGTGTTGAAGCTACACTTTATGCGCCTCGATTCATTTCTCCACCTTGACCCGTCGGCGGTGTTCTCCATGAATTGGCCTAAGCTTGATTCGCCGTGTTGAATGATGCTCCTCTCCCCACTCCCATAGATCTACGTAACTCCATGTCTGCCAACCTCACAGTCATCTCAAAAGCTGCTTTGATATCTTCGGGTTCCTGCTTTTCTATCTCCCTGCGAGCCCACTCTTGTAATCCATATAAAAATCCATGTAACTTGGTCACTACGTCACATCTTGTAGTTGAAGCATGAATGATCTATATTTCACTATGTACTCCCTCATCTTACCTGTTTGTTGCTTCAGAGCACGCCACTCATCTCTCACTTTGAATTTTTCATTCTTGGGGATAAAATAATTTCTGAGTTCTGTACGTAACTCTTCCCAACCCATCACCTTGCTCTATTCTATCCTTCTCCTTTGCCAACCACCAATCTTATGCTTGATCTCCTAAATGTTGAGATGCCACTTCTCCCCATCTTTTTGTGGGCACTTTTAGAATGTTCATGTATTGTTGCATGAGGTTAAGCCATCTCTCAAGAACCAAAGAATCTCTTTCCCCTTTATATTTCTCCGGAGGCGTCGGTTTGTATTTTCTATATTCTGAGTCTGAATCTTCAGTTTCATATCTTGCCTCTTTTTTCTTCCCTTCACTCTTCCTTTGTTGCTCTCAGTTCATATTCATCAACAATTGGGTCATTTGCACAAACGCGGCTTGAAAATCAGTGTAGCTCACTCCTACTCCACCCGCCATGCTTCCTTCATCATCTTCATCTTCCATAGGTGCATCCAAGTATGGTGGTTCCGGTTCTACATCCTCATAATCAAACAGTCTTGATGTCCCTTCCACTTCCTTTCCTTTCTCTCTATCTCGATCCCGGATCTTCAGCATCTTGCCGCCCTCACGCGTGATGAAATTTGCTTCTCGTGAGGTATGCTCTGATACCAAGTGTTAAGATGGAACAAGCTCACAACTCGACTTCGGGCCAAAAGACAAGCTTTTCCAACTCCCCCAAACGTGCAAGGAGCCTTTTTGAAGGTAACACAAAAGTTTTTGGTGCTCACGCAAGGACCAAGGGTCAAAACCCCGGCCCTTCCCTATAACCCCCTCACCTCTCAACCCGAAAAGAAACTAATCCCCCCCCTCACTTTTCACTCAAGTCACTCACCTTCCCTCCTATATTTTCCGATGGGATTCCCCGAGCCACTTACCCATGCCCAAGCGTGACGCGCAACAACTCGGTGCCGTGTCGCCACCAAGGAGAGCCAAGCCTCGAGTAGGGTACCTCCCATATAGTAACACTTGAAGCATGAATTTGGGAGGTTTTAATAAATGACCGATTGCTCCATTACTCAAATACACAAATGGTTTATAATCACTAGGGTGTACATGAGATCTTTTGCTAGGTCAATTTTTACCAATATATACAAGTGCCACCTAGGGTTCACAATATGGGTTGGCCTCTGACCTAATATGCGGCCTAGAGGGGCAACTATCTATTTGAGTGATGGATGGAGCCACAATAGTGAGATTTGGCAATTCAACCCACATAGGGATTTTGGTGGTTTTGAGCCATGGGGGCTGAAGTTGGGGGTCCATTTGAACAAGGATAGGGGTGAGTTTCTCACCATCAATCACTCGTGCCTCAATACCTTGAGGGCTAGTTCCTCAGATAGGGCTAGTTCCTCAGAGTTAAAAAGAAATATAAAGTGGACCATGACAGAGCCTAATAAGTGTGATGTTTCCAAAAATAGATTTCCAATGCAACATGTCATCTACATCAAGGGCTACATGTATGCTGCCTTTCACGTATATTCTTTGTTTGTCGACCTTGTTATTGGCGGCATGTCGGTAATCATCAGTTGGGGGTTTTCAACTACTTTACCTTAGCTTCCTTGAGAGTCGGTATCACCTTGGGTTTCAGTTCCTCTTTGGGGGGAAGCAAGTCCTTTCCTACCTTTGGACATTGCCCCATCAACTCCTTATTGAGCACCCACCAACTCCATAAGGACCCAAGATTGAGGGGACATGAATGTCCCCTCCCTTATAGGGTAGACCTTCATTTCCTTAAGCCATGTGGAGGTGCATCAATGGATAAGTCTTTGCAGAAGTGTAGCCTCTTCCTTATTTTGATACTCATTCATGGGTGCTACCATGCCAGAGCACTTTGGGTGGGAGATTCTGATAAACAAGATTAGAGAGGATTGTTGAATGCTTAGTCATCAACATATATAGGTTGTTAATTATTGGGACATTGGCTGGTAGTGAGCCACAACTTACCATTATGGTGGGGGCCAGTAATGAGCCAAAGGTGAGGGCTATACCAATTAGTGGGAGTTTGAGGTGCTAAACTTAGAGTGAAAATTCACATGCCAGAAGAAGGGTGAGAGGTGTCACCTATCTGGGTGTCTTGTCGAATGTTGGGAGTCGAGCAGCCACGTGGTAAGACATTCTACTTCCATCAAGGGGAACCTGCATTCCCCGCGACAAAACTGGAAGAGAGAACTCTTGCCAAGTGTACGTTGAAACTAGTTTCCTTCCCTAGAGCTAGTTCCGTATGATCCCCAGCCCTTAATTTTACTAGGCCAAGTTTAAAACAATGCATACTTTGTTTTCGCTCTTGACTCTTCATGATTTTTGAAAATTGAAGAGTACATTTAGAGTCTCTTCTTTTTTTAGAAAAAACTTGGTTGGCGTTTGAGGAGCCATTAAGCCACTTCAAAATACTTGCATCCCATAACGTTACCGGATCCCGACTTTGAATCAAGAAGGTTTCACCTCAACAGACAACCCAACCAAGTCTTCAATATGCACGAGTTGGACCTTTAAAGTCCCGCAACGCGCAATAAAGGGGTGACATACATCAAGGCTCGTTCGCTTTCTGTTATTACACCAAGTTAAATACTATGTGCCGCTAGTGCAGAAGAAAAGGTGTAAAGCAAGGTACCCGTAACCCTACTACCGCCCAGCCTCCAGGGGCCCCGCCCTCCTTTTACCTTAGACGTCTTATCTTTTATATGTACTATCTGAGCTTCACACGATGGTAAAAAGGATGATCTCTGACATGACCGGATCATCGTCACAAAAAAGAACACTTCAATAGAACAAAGAACTCGATTCAATTATTGTTGTCTGGCGTTTAACCCATACAAACCTTGCATGCTGGAGTTTGGAAACCCATACAAAATTAAAAATACTCACAAATTCAAAAACACTTCAATGAACAAAGAAGCTGTCTCACATTGAACAAATGCAAACCTTACATCCGTGCATGGTAAGAACACATACAAAATTACAACTTCTTCCCTTTAACACTGGTTCGTTCTGGACTGCAGTCCCTTAAAAAACCCATACTTCGGCCACATTAAATGAAGATTGCAGTGGTAATTCCGGAAGCAAAAGCCCTCAACCAGCGGACCCAATCATGCTCAAGCAGTGATCCTATTGCTCTCATTGTAATGCACACACATCAGAAACTTAAGTGTTTTGATAGCTAATCTTGAGTATGTAATACATTGCAGAACTGCAAGAATTGATAGATTTATAGAAGTTGATAGATTGTAGCTGAAGGAAGCTCTGTGAAATTACTGGTCGCGAACCTCGAAATACTCTCTGTTTTTGAGGACGATGTCATACATGTGCATGGTTTTGAACTTGCGGAAGTCTCTCGGCAGGGAGATGAGAAGAGAGCTGGAGTAGCAGCGGTGGAATTGGAGCTTGTCGGGATCATCATTGTCAGGGTAGTGCTCCCATCCCAGCAGGAGGAGTTTCTCTTCCAATTCGACATAAGAAGAAATGGGCTGGTTTGTGGGCAAATAGATGAGAACCTTCCTCCTCGATCCATGCTGAAGCTCCATGCCGTCTATGGATTCCATCATGGGGTTCTGGACCAGCTTGGCTACTCCATTCTTGAAGACCCAGACGCCTGCCATGATCGCAATTTGGGTGTGATTTTTGTGTATGTGGATATAGTCTCTCTTATAGCCGCGCAAACTGTAATCAGTAGCCAATGCTCACAATGAATGAGAAAGAAGGAACTCCGAAGGACTAGGCATAGGTTGAAAAAGGTGGAGGCCAAGCAGGATTCATACGACAGAAGTCCCGGATAAAGCAGCTATCAAAGCAGGGAGAGGAGTGAGGAGTTTTATAGAGAGAAAGGGAGGAGGGGAGACAGACAGAGAGAAACTCAAGAGAGGGGCTGAGGGGAAGGGGGATGTGAGTGTGTGTGTGCGTGTCTCGATGATAGAATTATTCTCGATGATGATTGCCAAGCTTGCGAGGGCTGACAGGGCGAGGCAGCTAGTGTTGCAGCTGCAGCAGCTCCTGCATGAGAGGGAAGGGCCCCCTCCCTTGCCCGGCCAGCTGCCTCCCTCAAGGCTCCAAGGCAATCACGCACTCTCGCTGATTTGAAGTGCCATACGTGGAAATGAGTAGCGGGGATTACGAGGCAAGGCGCTCTCCAATTCACAACCCAAAACAGAAAAAGGAGCGTGCAGCAGCAGGTGATGAAAGCGAATCGACACAGACGACAGACACAGAGAGAGAGAGAGAGAGAGAGAGAGAGCGCTGCAGGTTGGCCTTTTGGCGGGTGTGTGGAGAGAGAGAGAGAGAGAGAGAGAGAGAGAGCGAGAGCGAGCGCGAGGAGAGCGAGCGCGAGAGGTTGGCCTTTTGGCGGGTGTGTAGAAAGGCTAGCTAGCTAGGGAAGACAATCAGTTCCCAAATCAAGAGGAATAAGATAGGCTAGAAGAGGCCTGGAGAAGTAACCAATGTATGTGATATGTTATTATGCAGCATGAGGTGAAATTACCGAGGATGACACACACAGACACAGACACGGAGAGAGAGAGAGAGAGAGAGAGAGAGAGATTTAAATGAAGGAACAAACCAACAACCTAACAGAATGAAGATCATGGGTCTGTCCTCCTCCTCTGAGCCTCTCTCTTGGCGAGTGTATAATGCCACGGGCAGAGGGAGAGAGAGGGAATGTGGGGAAGCATTCTGCAGCAGCCGATCACGAAGGTGGTGCTGGCTTGATTGGGGGCCGGTGTGCATGGACTTTAAAGCAATGTCTCTCTCTCTCTCTGTCTCTCTCCCGCGCGGGCGCACATCTTTCGCACACATAAGGGGCATGATTGTGAAAATATGGAGCATGATTGTGAAAATACGCTGGGTTGTCGCAGAGCCCATGCAATAGTGAGGCCGAGAGGGCGATTGATCCTGCGGTCACACAAACTCGCTCCTTCCCTTCTTTTAGCACTCGTTCCTATACTGTCTCCGCACGGTTCACCTTTTCAGCCGTTGTCACCAATAGCCAATGTTGATCCCCCTTTTGATATAGCCTTATTCATCTCCATCAGCAATAACCTTTTTCTTACCTTGTAACACTAGGGAATGTTGGGGACATTTGAGCTCTTTCCCTCAACCCCTAATCAAAACAACAACCTTGCCTTACACTAATGAATCAAATTCTCAAACAAGACTAAGATACCTATTCTAGTTCTGAGTCCTCAATCTAAAGCATTGTCCTCTTTCAATCACTAAAACCTTCACTGATTGAGAGAATCACTCCAGTATCAAATGTGCAAAAGCACGTAAATGAATCCCCTATACGTCCACAGACTTTTGCAATCAACCAACCATTCCATATGTGTGTGCATGCATAGGGTCAACATATAGGTTCTATCAACATAAAGCTATAGTGAAAGATAAGGAGAATACAAACAACAATTGCAATGATCGCAATCCTAACATGCAAGCACTATTACATTGCAAATGTTTCCATTAATAAAGGATGGTGCAATTTGGTATCAAGTTGAATTACAAAATTAGACTTTTTTGCATATAGAATAGCATCTAGTTAAATATTGTGTCTATCGAGGTGGAAAAATGTATGTGCATGATTTATGAATATTCACAAACAATGTTCAATATAAGAACAAGTCATTGTACTTATCCCCTTATTTTTTAAGCTCTTGATCAAATTAAGAAATCCTATGAAAATTGGAAATCTTACGAGTAATCTAGTCATCTTCGTAATGAAATCCATGCCTTTATTCACAATAAGAAATGCATGTTCACGTATAGTCTAAACCTCATACATCAAGCTACCTAGTTTTAGGTTCTATGATCTCAAATTTGAGTTCAAATCCAATAATGGAGAACCACAATAATGTCTAGTTACTTATAATTTATGTGATAATGAAGATGTCATCCACTAGCAAGGCACCTCTCCTTCACATGTGAACTAATATTACTAGTTCCATGCAAAATGGAGAAGATAATTATATTTGAATTTTTTCTCCTATATAGATCATTGGATAGAAAGCACCTAGTTTATCAAATTCTAAGAGCTCAAATCCATTTTATTCATCGAATAACAATTATAGTTCAACCCTAGTTACAACATGTATGACGATAGTTTATTTTGACACAACTGACAGCAATCATGTTATTCCACCCATCTGACATGTTGCTCACATAGGGCAAATCATTAGCAAGTCCTTTGCATGGGATATTTGAGTGTGTGCTACTCAATAGTTGTACACATAGGTAAGGTAGGGTGCGATTTTCTTATGCTTTCACATGATGACTACTTATGCAATACAACCCCTCATCCAAATAAGAAGAAAAAGCTCAAGGCATGTGTTCGACCTTGTTCCTTCTCAAATGTCCCAACTCAAGGAAAACTAAATATGCAATTATTTGCTCTCTTTTAAAATAGAACCAAACTAAAGCAAAAATCTTTATTCTTGCACCCAACATCAACAAAAAGCTCAATTGTAGTTCAACCAAACATCAAAGGGGTTATACTCAAACTTGTTTGCTTTCATGTTTAGAAGAAATCCTATGGAATAGTACAATAGAAAAGACACTTCTACTCTACTAACATCTTTGTTGAGTGTGTGAAACTCTAGTGAATATGCACTTTGTTGAAACATTGACTATCATTTGTACAATACCATCACTACACCTTCTTTGAGGTCTGTCAACTAGAGACCTCTATGATGAATATGACTTTTCGAGGTCAACATCATGTTGACGAAATATAAAGTGATCGAGCTTCAAATTGTGGTTATTGCTGGGAGGAACTCAATTTGAAAATTCAGTTTGATGAAGATGCATTCACTTTTATGTAGAAGAAACCCACAATTATAAAACCCACAATTATTTTTTGTCACGTCACTTTTTGTGCCATTGATGTAGTGATTGATAATTAAACATTGAATTATAGATGTGCTTACACTAAGATGATTATATAACCAAGTATAGGGTTGATGCAATGTATTTGTTCAAAGCTCTTAGACAATGATTATCGTTAGAGCTAATTATTATTTTTCATACTTATTGATAACATGCAAATTTCAAGTGCCTATGCAATTTGAAATTGCATGTTGAAACATAATCAATTCTAATATTTGACAATGTTTTGACTCTTGAGAAATGCAAAGGAAACTTGTCATTAGACCTTGCACACCCTCACTACAGTAAGATTCATCTTGTGGTGTTGAAATCATATAAAATTTCTAAATGAATATTCTTAATGTTAGACTAAATATCTTACTTTTGTGATAATGTTTGCATGAAATTCATGCAATTGATGCGAAGCTTTGTTGCATTGCATGCATAATCTACTCACCCTCAAGTTCAATAGAAAATAAGTCGTTCGAGACATTTCTTCATAGCCCTAGGCTAGAGGCTTATTTCTAGCTATTTAGCTCATGGACTCGATTCTCTCACTTACTTTGTAATGCATGTTAGCATAATGCAAGGACCAAGATTTTGGGTTTCATGTGATGGGACTCGTATTAAGAACACAAGTGAAAGAATCAAAATGAGTAGACTGGGTACAAATACACCTAGTCCACAAATGAAGGAAGCACTCACAAGACATTACATCATGTTGTAAGCTTGCTATTAAATTTGGTACATACTCGGGGGTCCACTAGGGTTTACCGTATGGTACCACGTGAGTGTAAGGGAGGGGGGTTATTTAAGGAAGGAATGTACGTTTTATAAGGTAAGGTCCCATAAATAGGGGGTAGATAAGGGGTATGTTCATATATTTCTTACACGCAAGTGACCTCTCCTTATTACTACTAGTGAATCCCCCATGGGTACATATAGGGCTTTTAGACACACCTAATCTAAAAATCAAGGAAGGGTGAGATTTTATATCAGCTTTAAATCATGCTATTTAATCCATTATAAATAGGGTTTATGGGGAAGACCTTCCTAGAATACCATGTATATGATCTCAAGTAAAGTCCTCTTGTTACATATAATGTAATAATTGCTTTAAATGTGCCAAACTAGGATGATATCAATGCATGAACATTCCCAAACTCAAACCTTTTCTTAAATACATAAAGGGTAAATGAAGTTTACAAGATGGAGTGGTGCTAAAGACCAAAGTTGTTGCCATCAAGCATGGAAAACACCAATAGCAAGAATTGATCAACATAAGTAAATGGACTAAAGCAAAGAGTGAGTCTAAAGAAGACCAAGAGGCATAATCCCTTAGCTAAAATATGGCAGTTATGTGATGGATAATAGCATTGCTACAAGCCTTATTGATAAGCAACTTTAGCAAATAAGGATCTACATCACATATGCCATGCTTTTCTATCGATTAAGTAACACACAAAGAAACAATTTATAAGTGTTTCTCCTAGCATACACTAGTCAATGACACCTAACCCTTTCTTTAAATCTCCTAGCATACACTAGTGAATGACACCTAACCCTTTCTTTAAATCTCTCTCTCTCTCTCTGTGTGTGTGTGTGTGTGTGTGTGTGTGTGTGTGTGTGTGTGTGTGTGTGTGTGTGTGTGTGTGTGTGTGTGTGTGTGTGTGTGTGTGTGTGTGTGTGTGTGTGTGTGTGTGTGTGTGTGTGTGTGTGTGTGTGTGTGTGTGTGTGTGTGTGTGTGTGTGTGTGTGTGTGTGTGTGTGTGTGTGTGTGTGTGTGTGTGTGTGTGTGTGTGTGTGTGTGTGTGTGTGTGTGTGTGTGTGTGTGCGTGCGCGCGCACGCGCGCACGTGCGTGCATGTGCACTTGTGTGTGTCACTTATACATTTCCTTACAGTCACCCTCTCCTTGTCTTTCTCTTTCACAAATTTTTGAGTTTTAAACAATCTTGAAGTATAGATGGTGTAGTGGTGGGAGGTTCAGATCCTTGCATTAATATTCACAAGATGGCCAATACGCATTACTTTTTATCTAGTTATGTATACATGGTGTAGTGGTGGGAGGTTCAAATCCTTGCCCTAACATTCACAAATGGCCAATAAGCTCACAATTATGCATGTAATAGTTTATTGATTAGCTATGTTCCCTTTTATTTGAGTACCTCAATGACCATATTGAGAGTTTGGATGTGAAAGCTATCGAGAAAATAAATTAGGTTTCTTACTAAAGGCATCTACTTGCCTACTGTTGGTGGATGCTTTGAGCTATGAAATGACATTCTTTTTGTGATCTTGAGCAGCAAAGGAGTGATCTTTTCCGAGTATACATACTCATAAAATAGGATTGACATCATGTTTTGAACCTTATATAGGGATTCGATTAGATTTTATGTATTCCATCACTTAGTTCTACCCAGATGGTAGAAGGAATCTTATGCTACAAGTTTTCTTGGGTTCATGATTCGTGAAGCTTATGTGAAATGCATAAAGCCTATATGCATCAGATTGTTATCCTAAATCATGGTTATCTTTGAGTTCTTGGGTATTCATCCCAGGATATTGCACTTGTACAGTGAGTGCATGTATTGGACTTGCTTTATTGTACATCATATGCATCAAAGGGCTTTGTGACAGCTTCAACCAATGTTTCACTATTCTCAAATTGATTAGGTATTCTTTTTTCTTGTTATTTTCTAACCCTACTCTCTACAGCCTTCGATGTAATACCCTTCAACATCTTGTGAACTCGATATGAAGGCCATTGAAAAGGGTGCAAGATGGGTGATCTATCAAGTTTGGGTTCTTCTACATGAGAAAGTGATGAGATGAAGCAATTGATTCAGACTTTCAATATGTATTTGTAGTCTCAGTAGCAACTACTACAATAGTAGCAATAGATGCAAGATTCTGCAAAATTGGAATCTATAGTGGTTGAGGCTTTGCAAGTTGTGGAAAATAAATTGAAATTGTTTAATGGCCATGATGTTTCACCTTAGTTTCATATATACATAGTGAAAATGGAATTTTTTAGGATTGCACAACTTGCATGGAGTCTCAACTCATCATGCATGAGTTAAAAGCGTACATTACTAAATTGTATCTAAAGGATCTAGATTGGGCTGAATTTTAAAATGCTTTTAGTAAAAATGCATGAATATCATCTAATGGAGAATGTATCTCAAGAAAAGAAACAAGATGGGAAGAGCTAGGTTATAAGCTATAGTTTGACATTGAGATTGCAATGGATATAAAGAAAGTGCTTGAAGAGCATAATCTCAATAGCAGGGTGGAATTTAATCTTGGGGAGGTACTTGGTATTGTGAAACAAGAGTTTTATGATGAAATCATTGACATTATAAAGAGGAAATGATAGTTTATTAGTGATCTTGCAAATGCTATGGTGTAGATGGAAGAAGAATCTAGCTTACAAGGCATGCAAGCTAATTATGAGGATGGAAAGGATGATGTTTTGAACATGGCTAATGCTAAAAAAGTGGTGGCTAACGATGCAAATGTTGATGTATTGGCTTAAAACTCAATTATTTACAAAAATATTCAAAGAGGAGTCATGTAGATTCAACATAATGATGATGAGTTATCTAATATCGCAAATGTGTTTTTGCAAATGCTTTATGTGAGGATATTGTAGATATACTATGGAGGAGGATGTACTTCTTGATGGTGGCATGCATGCTTTGCTTGTAAATGTAGCTAATACATTGACATGATTGAAGAGGATGCTTTGACTATGAGTGCAAAAGAAACCTTGCTAGGGAGTAAATATGATATTTTAAATGCAAATGCACAAGATAGCAATGCATTGATTGATGATTTAGTTGTGAAGGTTACACATATAATGCAATTTGTACAAGCCAATGATGAAGTATTGTAAAATGATTTCTAAATACAAAACAATCCTAGGATATATGTCATGCAAGATACTTCTTTATGGTTCTTAAGATAAAGATTTTATGCTTTGATATGCGTGCTGATGGAGTAGACAATGATGTATGATTTTCTATGCATGACATTGGGGTAACTATAGCTATGCTTTGATGTAGTAAAACCAAGTAAACTAATTGCAAAAGGAGATGTGAAGCTGTAATGCTACCTTTTGATCTTGGTGGACTTATGGCTTTCATGGATTTGGATGCAAAGGGAGGCATGATATTTGGGGTTATATGCACTTTTGATGCCCTATGATCATTTGGGAGGGAGTGCTTGGATTAACTACATGTTTATACAGATGACATGTATCTGGGTTTCTAATCATGATGGTAGTATGCTTGCATGCATAGTATTTTGGGAGATCAGTATTTGGCCTTTTGACACAAGTGGGTTGCATAATGTGGCACATGCTGGAGGATGCGCAATTTTAGAGGTGTTGGATGTCGTGCGGTTACATGTTTAATGAAGGAAAAGAAAGAAAAAGACATCTATATAAGTATTTCAAATATATACTTATGGGAAACTTACTCATTATCCTGATAGGTTTTCCTAGGACCAAAACTAGTCCACTGAATTAATCTATGTTTCCATTATTAAGTTCTATTAACTCGATAAGAACTTTGGGTGGATCTAAATACATGCAAGGAGTTATCTTGAGTACTACAAGGCGTGCAAATCTAAAAATATAAAAAAGCAACATGTTTTTCAAAAAGTGGGATTTTGAATTATTCTAAGGGGATTTTCATAATTCTAGTATCCATGCCAACTTGTCAAAATGTATGTTTCCTTCCATTTGAGTACTTAGACGAACCATATATAGAGTTTGGATGTGAAAGTTATAGAGAAAACAAGTTGCAACCAAGCTCATGACATGATTGCTATCCTCGAGGTTTTTTATCATATTCAACTACTTACAAGGTTTCTTTGTGAAGGAATCTACTTATTTACTGTTTGTGAATGCTTTGAGCTATCAAGGGTTATTCTTTTGGGTGATTTCTAGCAATAAAGGAGTGATATTTTTCCACCATTCATGCTCATAAAACATGGCTAAAGTCATGTTTTGAAGCCTATATAGGGATTTAATTAGATTTTATGTATTCCATTACTTAGTTCTTTACCCAAATAGTGGAAGCGACCTTATGTTACAGGATTTCTTGGGTTGTTCAAGATTTATGAGGCTTATGTGAAATGCATAAAACATATGTATAGTAGAGTGTTGTCCTGAATCATGGTTGACTCTAAGTTTTGGTCTCAAAGTTTTTGGCTAATCATCCATCACGGGATATTATGCTCGTATAGTGAGTGTGTGTATTGGACTTGCATTGTTGTACATCATATGAATCAAAGGGCTTTGTGACAGCTTCAATCAATGTTTCACTATTCTCAAATAGCTTCAATCTTCTCTTTTTTTATTATTTTCTAACCCTAATCTATGCATCATTATCTCTTAAACCCCCATAGTTAAGGCCTTTGACTATGTCTCGCCCAACAACATCGATACAATATATCATGAAGATTTGATGATTGGAGCTTGATGATTGGAGTTTAACTATGAACTATTGTTTGTAAAATAAACTAAAGAAAACTTAAAAATCATGTTATGCTTGCTCAATATATGTGATCTCCTTGGAGCTAGATTCTTTATTGAGAAAGTAGTACATTACATATAGATTAGGGAATTGAGAATGACACTTCTCACATATGAAGAAAATTATTTGCATGCACTAAAGATGGAAATTTTTGAAATCATAAGTAATCAATTCTCCTCCTTTGTCTAAACTCATTAACCTTGACATGAATAGCATTTCTCTATTTTTAAATCTTAATTTTTGCTTGGTATACTTATTGGAGCTTCAGTTGTTGAGGCATTTATGTCTTTCTTATCATGTACAAGGCCTATGTTGATTTGTGAATAAATTTTTAGATGTTTTTTTTTTTAGAATTATGTGTTTTCAAATGTATACATGGCTCACAAATTTTGATTCATCATCTGATACACCTCCTCGTCCAATATGTCTACAAGGGCCCACATGAGAAGATCAAGGCCTACTATGGGGAAAGACTGCCATGTTGATCTAATAGTCCTCAGTGTACACCAATGGTTACAATAATAGTGTCATAGCCACAATATCGATTTCAACCTCTACTCTCACACACTAAGACTAGAGCATCGCCATGAGAAAGCTTTGTACCTTTTTCTTAGTTCATGATAGTTTGATCTTGATTTATATCCATATGTGACAAATAATGTGTCTAGAGGTATGCTCTACCTAGGGCTATGCCATTTCAATCCCTCCTCAATGATGAGGAAGACTCTCTTACTACCAATACACATCTATCTTGCACTTGAGCTTATTTATCCACATACTAGTGACAACTTAATGTACTTAGTGATCCCTTGCCCCTTGGTCATTGCAACTCATATGTCTATTTGTCATTCACCAAGAGTCTTTCTCATAGTGTTCACCAAGATTAGGGCTATCTTGAAGCCAATCATTGAGAAAGTTGTCTATGTCATGCTTAATATTATGAGTGCCATCCAGCTATTGAAACTCACTATACCATTTTCAATGTTGTCATTCAAAACATGTAGCATGTAAGATGAATCTTAAACCCATACATATCAAAACAACAATTTATCAAATATCAATGGGCAAAAGCACCATTATAATTAAGTGTACATATGTGACACAAAACAACCAACATATCCTACACATTAAACATGGTAGTGTTGGTGGAAGAATGGAACACAATTTTTATTAAATACGATACCAAAGGCAATTTGATTGTCATAAAGAATAATATACATTTAGACCTTTAGATGATATTGTAGACATTTATACTATATAGTATCCAATGTTATTAGCAATTCCACACCATCTTGTAATGGCCTAAAAATATTCACTAAAATGTAGATAGTCAATTTTCTACTCATATACCCTAACTCGCGGCCATATTCACACTCTAAAAATGTAAATCTTGTTCTTGTGTCCCTTTCTCTACTGCTATTGATTTATCCTACTATATTTTCACTAGACCATGATTTACCATAAATATATGATAATTCCCTCACATTATGCATAATGCCTCTTGCTACCAGGAAGATAACATTACAACATAGCCCACATATGATCATGGATCTTCATGTAATCACATAGTTTGTGTTTTGGACCCCAATGGTAAATACAATGCCACCTTTATGGTTGTTAATACAAAAGATTCGTTTCTAATGCGATGAATAAGATCTAGAAGATTTTTTAATCAAGTTCAATAGCTCCAAACATCATTACTAAGTGCTATTTTATTTGAATTTCAAGCACTTTTGAAAATCAAAATTTTGTAGATAGTGAATTTTTGCTTGAAACTTATTTCAAACCATTGACTCTACCATGTAGCAACATTGGCAGTCCCACCACAATTGTATACCTTATACATATATTATAGTGAATATAGTTAATTAGGGCTTGAGACACAAAAGTGGTTTCAAGGCAAATTACAAGACTAGCATTAACGACGACGAAGATTCTAAACAAGGTGCTATGAGATTTTCCATTGGTTTCATGAGTACATCACATGTTTAGAAGTTTGGATTAGCTAAGGTCATAGATTGGGCCACAAAGGACCAAAGCACGGATGATGTAATGAGAATCCCCTCAAACTATCCCATCTTCAAACATATTACTACCATCTATGCCCAAAATTCAAAAAAGATTTGTGATATATATAAACTTGATGCTAGTCTAGATAGAGTGCATCCATCCATATGATCAAGCAAGTGAGCATATGGTTGGTGCTGTGCTTATTAACTAAAATCTAACTCCATTTTTGCCCATAAAAACGGAACACTTGATGCTATCTCTCTTGACTATAGGGAAACACTAGGTAAAGGATGTGAATATGTAGTTGTTATCACTCATCGAGGACCTCTAATAGTTATGGAAAGGGAAAAAGGTCACAATATATATAGACCAAAGAGTGAATGAAGATTCAAGGTTCACACAATTTTGTTATAGGCTATCTATGGCTTTTCAATATAGGAATTTTGTTGAAGTACGTGTCTATTATGCTAACTATGTAGATTTACTTATAGATCTTGGTTGTTTGTATTTATTTTTAGTTTGTGGTTGTTTCTATTTTTATTAATAGTTGCCATGCTACAAGTTTATCTGCTAAGGATTATAGGGGATACCTAGCATGTGGAGATTGGCAAAGGCCAATATGCAATAAGAACCTAACTTTAAATATCTATCTTTGACATAGACACTTTCTACAACCAAATCATATGGTATAATAGAGCACAAGTGGGGTCTTCAATGGTAAGGTTGAGAATGGTCAATGTCCTATAGGACAAACTCATTTTCATTGGTAAATAAAATAGATAGAAGGGCGTCCTTTTTATTGAGAATTAGAAGTCATGAGCAACAAACATGAGGAAAGGAAATTGTGTAGTGAAGAAGTGGCACTCGCCTCCTCCATTTCTATCCGGTTCAATCTAGAGTATTAAAAGATTTCAAGATTTAGCATCTTCTAGATCATGTGCATATCTTTAAGAACTTTTGATACTCTTTGTGGAAACACCTCATTGACTTGAAAGTATGGAAGCTACTAGAGTGGACCCAAATAAGAAAATTTACAATCCACAATTATGGCTCATTATTATGGATGCCAAGATAGGTCACAAACTATATGCACAAGCTCCATGGATACTTGGGATAGAGGAAAGACAAAAATAAACCATAGGATATAGTCCATACAAACACTTGCAAGTTATTGAGCATCCTTTGGGAGCATTTCACCATGGATGACACTAGTCTCTCAAACTTAAGGATACACTATTGGGATAATTTCTTTTGTAATATGGTGCAACACATACTATTGTTGGTGAATCAAGGATGTTTGAGAGATATTAATTAAAGTTTATTTTTATTCAAGATCACTTGATTCTTATATTTGATTAATTTTTTTAGGTGAATCACATCTAAAGAAATTGACATTTACACCACCTATAGAAGTGTTATAGCCCTATTTCTAACAATAGAACATTAAAATATTGCAAAAATGTTGTAGGAAAACTATAGATCTATTTGAGGATTTATAGCATACTAGCAAGAACACCATTATGACACTACATAACACTATGAAACTTAAAGAATAACCACATAGAATGAGAGAGGGACATCGAAATCAATGAGCATCCATGAGAATCTTGATTCATCACTATTTCCATTACATTCCCTCATCAAGAGCAACAATCGTGCTTGCATATCATGCAAGTGATAGTCAACAATTGCTTAGTCACATGATATTTTAAGACATTAACATAAGATGAAACATAAGACTAAGGTTTTAGGGTAATCTCAATGTCTAACAACTATATAGCTTAGTGGTTGGTTGGTCACAACAACGGCCCTAATCCTTAATATATGAAATAAAATGCCTTATCCAAAATAAATTGATCTAGAGAATACTATTATAACCCACCGAAAGCCTTCCACCTCAAGATGAGCCACATTGAGCTACCATGGACAAGCCCCTCCAATGTATCCATAATCCTCTTCTATGGTTGCATAAGAGCCCCTAAAGAAACAATTAGACAAAATCATAGGTAACTACAAAAGATGAGGGTGATGATAATGAAAACATATACAATTTGAAATGCTTCATGAATGACTACATGACTTTCAAATTGCTCAAAATGACTACATGACCTTCAAAACTTAAAATTTATGTCATAGCTTGATTTAATAGCTAATCTACATGGTCCAATGTCATCGATACATATAGTAATACATCCATTGAAGTGATATCCATGTTGTCAATTTTGTCCACTATTAATTCTCAAAATTTGACCTGTCAATTAATATCTAGTAGAAATTTGCAATTGCCACAATTGATTAACATCAATAGAATTTTGAACAGTCATTTCAAGTTCATTCTTTCCTCCCTATAAAGTAGATAGAACATGAACCAATTTGTCATACCCTAATTGCATGTTGTCCACTCTTTCTTGTAGTCTATTATTTTCATCAATCAGATATGTAAGCTTCTTTGACATGAAACCCTTTTGTAATACACCATAACATCTAGCAATTACTTGAGACATCCCAGTGGCAATCAATTCCCATTGATCACTCATTGGGCTGCAATATGACCTATTTTGCCACAGTAGCGACACACAATACCAGAGTTGTTAGAACCTCTGTTCTGCCTCACAAAGTCAATTCCCCATTTCTAAAAAGGTTCCAAAGACAATACCAAATGATCTTACATTCTATCTCCTAGTTGTGGTTGACCTTATTGCATACATGCAATACATTCTTTAGCATGTTGATGTGCATCCTTAAGAATAGTTGGCCACCACAAACCTTCTTGTAATATTTTCCTTACCATAATCTCATCCAAGAAATAAGCTCTTACCAATCCTACAAGGGCTTCTTGCAAAATGATAGCATGCCCTTATTCAAGAACACATCTTCTCAATACTTGATCAATGCATCTTCTATACAAAACTCCCATAAATGACCTTTTTAAAAAAATTCTTTTCAAAGCCAATCTTCTTCTCTAATCCCTTGACAAAATTCCTGGCATTACACTATCCACAATAAAATATCATTTGAGCATAATAAGCATTAGGTTCATATACATGGACTCCAAAAAAATCTCCATCAAATAGCATCAATCCTACTCAAGGGATTCTGCAAAATTGCATTCTTCTTTTTGGGAAGATGTACACTTTTGCAATCAAGTTCTTGTAGCAAAAGAATCCATTTGGCCAACTTGCTTGTAAGCTAATGCTTACTAATGAGACATAGGAGAGCTTGGTGATCCACATGAAAAATGATTGAATTTCCCAACAAGTAATATCTAAATTTTGGCAAAGCAAACACCATTCTCAAGGCCTTGCTTTCAATGATTGTATAATTCTTTTTAGGTACTATTAGTGTAAATACTAACATAATACACATCTAAGCCCCCATGCAACCCTTTCTTGCATCAACACAACTCCAATAGCAATCTCAGAAGCATCTACAAATACATGAAAAGGAAAATCCCATTGAGGAGGTTGCGAAATGTAAGCAATAATGAGTATCTTCTTCAAAATACCAAATACCTTATCTTAATCTTCTCTCCAAACAAACTAAACACATTTCTTTGCTAAAGTAGTTAGAGGAGTACATATGTGTGCATGATACATAAGATATTTGCTATGCCACTAAAAAACTCTTGTGAAGGTTGTAAGATAAGGAAAAAGTTTTATGGGACACTCCTTTAACTTATTCATTCACTCACTTGATAAATCCAACTCTGAGTAGCTTGTCAATCTCCTCTTTTAACTTGCTTTGCATAGTTTCGGTTCATCCTATAATGCTTTTGCATAATAGGCTTAGCATCTACTTTCAAATTGATTTGATGTTGACATACTCTTGGGTCAAAACCTTTCATATTAGTGTTGTCCAAGCAAATATGTCATGACATTCTTGACACAAATCTACCAATATTTTCTTAAACTCCTCATCCACATAGATAATAATGTTAATAGCTTTAGAACCACCCATAAGATCTTAGCTCACTTCTTGTACATGTTCAAGTACTCTAGCAAATCTATTCATAGTATATTTAAACTTCAACTCTGCTTTAATGAAGGTTATTAACTAGCCTAGACAAGGGCTTTAAGAGCAAGAAGAAGATAGTTTCTGAATTCTATTGTTATGTCATTAGACTATTTATGTGCAAAGATTTAACTTTGCCATGATGCTTGAGAGGATAAGTGACTCTCCTTGCATAATGAATCCACCTAGTTATAGGATCCCCTTGCATTCTTCAAGCTATTGACCACTCTATAGCTATCACTCAAGAATGAGGTATTGAGATTTAGGATTGATGGTCCATACATGGTCGCTTCAACCATCCCTATTGAAAAGAGGCAAGGATGGGATAGTGATCCAATGAAGCAACCTCAAACACCACTTTGAACTTTGTGTCTCTTGCCAACCAGCATCCCCATGACTAGCATAAATGCTCCTAATCCTATTGCAATAGTTCATCCAAAGGACCCCTCTTAATACCAATGTCCTCCATGGAATCTCCCTGTATAATGAGCTCAAAAAACACCTCACTAATGTCTTTCATACCTATCAACTGACTTGTTAACAAAACAATATGTATTGAATAATCATGAGCACAAACCATTTGCATCCAATGCAAGCACACCAAATCACATTAAAGTATCACTATCAAACATATAGAAATAATAATCTTTACAAAATATGAAAACACATAAAACCATGAGAAGGATCCACTTAACATTTGCATTGGGTGCCTTGAAAGGCTATGAATGCCATGCATGTGTCTTCCATCGATGCGTTTTACTATGTCATGTATATTATTGTGCGTAGAGTCCACATCTTTGTTTTATGATAACAAGAGTACAAGGTAAGAGAAATCTTACCTATGTTCTTACAAGAGCATGATTACAATGAAGGATAAGTTGGCTTCCAAACATGGAGATGGGTCAACAACCCCATATTAGAGATTTTGGGAACTTCCTAAGTCCCACTCTTGAATGTTTATTTTTGTCTTTAAAAGCCACTTTGTATGTTACAAATGTGAGATCACACATCTTGAGAGCTTAAGTGATGAAATGTAAGCTATGTGGCTATTAGGAGATTTGGATTTCACTCTATCTTTTCTAACATACTAACAAAATATGATGTTGTATGGTGGTAGAAACATCAAGGAGACTTAGCTAGGATATACCTAAGAAATTTCCACGTTTGATGTAAGAATACAAAGGTTTGAAGGAGTGTACAGAGAATTTGGAATACAAGAGCCTCAAACATTATATGAAGATATGTTAGCATGGTCAAAATTTATAATGTTATGGATTTGAAGATATTATAATATGAGTTTTTTCTTTTAGATATAGCATCATTTAAAGTGACATGTATAAGTTTCATGAACTAAGACCTTAAAAGAGTTACCACTAACTAAGTGTGGTTTATTAACTTGATCTGATACCATATAGTAATAAGTTTGGATAACCTATGATGTGATGGTTCTTTTTTTTGTATAAACCAACAGACACAAGTATGTTAAATAATTGCTCACCCCATTTGCATTTTTTGTGTGAATATGCATAATATATAAATATCTTTTGTTCAAAAGTTACATCTATCTAAACAATATATGGACAAGATGGATATTGGCTTTGGCCAAAATAAACTAGCTTAACACTTTGAATAGCTAAATGAACTTTCATATCATAAAATGAAGATTTATATACCAAGCTAGAAGCTTATGATTTTTCTAAGACCAAAAATTTAACCTTTGACCAATGGTTTGTGTTTCTAAAAAATAGACATGAATTTTATTATTAATTCAGACTTAGTTGTTAGCTAAGATATAAAGTATAAAATTGGACTCAAACCACTTTATAAGAAATTTCAACACAATTAACTAATGTTATTGAAAGAATAAAAAACATTAAGCAGATTCTCTCATTGATATTGGTGGTGTTTTAAAACACCAAGGTAACAACATAAAACACTTTAAATTTCTAATAACCATATATTTCATAGCCATGCAAAAGCCCTTAATATAAGGGATGTACTTATTATGGGAGCCAAAATTAGTCCATATAGAGTTACTACCTTATTACATCATGTATATTGGGAAAATACAACTTTTGTAGATTTTGTATAAAACGTTTAGTTGCACTACCATTTATGAAATTTTTGTGATATCTTATGAACAAGTTGCATTGCTTCCATATCTTTCAAAGTAGAGACTACAAGAGTCTACTTCAACTTAGATAATTGTGAGTTGTTCAATGTAAGAGACAAATGACGTGAGGCATTTGTTGAGGATGTTTGTATAATAGATTGTCTCTTAAAGCAAGAAGTGATTGAAGGTTGAATATATATTATGTCTTTATCAATCATGATCTTGTTTGGTGCTGATGATAAAGATGAAATACCATCATCTTCTACTCTATTCCATTCATCAATGACAACCTTGAATTGTGCATACAATTCATGTCTATATTTAATTGGCTCTTGTCCATATCGATCAAACTTGATGACTCCACATGCATCATGGCATTTGCTTAAGCAAGTCAAGTATGGTAGAAGTTCGTTGATCAAGATAGAGTCTCTATGATCAATATCGGATAGGATTCTTTGTAAGGATTTCCATTTATGAGATTAGTCTTGGTATGCTGAAAAACATCTCCATATTGATCCCATACATACTTTAGAGGCTTGAATATTGCTTCTACACCCATCTTATCTAGCCTATATATGATTTTGAGTGGATGTCTATGACATTGTTCTTGGCTCTAAACCATGAAGAAATGATGCTTCCTTTTTACACAGATCTTCAAGCACTTAATAATCAAACTCCCACTTGGAATCCTACAAATAAAGCTTCAAGAAACTCCATACATCCTAGTCAAAGAACAAGTCATTGCTTTCCCATTTGAAAACTTTGAAACGTTTTAGACTTAGCAAAGCATCGTTATAAAATAAGACCATTGAAATCAAGTATTACACATAATTGTGTTGCATTTCTTATCAAGGATACATCAATCACATCATCGTACTCTACTGACATTGAATCTGTTAGATATCCAACCATAGATATCTTAGTTGAAGTTGCAAAGAAGAAAAAGAAGCATGTTAGATTCATTTTCTTCCTCATCATTCTACTTAATGTTTGAGCTATAAACTAGCATAGAACACTAAAGAAATTTAACTTCATATTGGCAAATACATGCATAGATACTAGTTAATAAATGATGTCTTAAGAAAAGAGACATTTGACCGTGTGGACAAATCTAACCAACAGCAATATCATGAAGTGAAATATATATATATGATGATTTCTTTGAGGTAAAATCTATTCTAATAAAGTCATTTTTCCATACCTACTTTTTATCGCTAATTATAAGTATACTTGGGCTACTAACTATAGATTATTGTAATTAGTTACAAACATTTTATTATCATTATAATATTAAACATACTCACATTCTAAAAAGGACTTCAAAATATCATGTACAAAGAAGGTATCTATTAGTCCTAATTATTAAAAGAAAATTTAAATGTGATATATTTGAACATTTGACCAAAACTACTATCACGTATAAGTGACACATGACAATTTAATTGAGATAAGCTATACTCTGTTGGATAGAGTTTTCATAGCTTCTTCTTTCTATTTTTGAACTAGTTATATCCCATATATATTTAAACCTTGCCTTGCAACAAAGAACCCACTTTTTTGGGAATTAATCTTGAAAAATTAAGACTAAATCTATGGTGGGTTCAATCACACAAATTTTGGGCATGCTAGATTTGGCCGTATGGCAAAATCTTCTAAGTCAAACATCTTCTATATTATCTCCAAAAAGGAAGACCATATTCTACTTAAAACTCCTTAACTACCTACTATATTTATAAAATGTTTGGCCATATTGGTCAAAACTTGTCATGCAACAAACAAACCACTTTGTTTCTATAAGCTGTGTATTTTATTTCAATTTTTCATAACTTCCTATCATATGATCATATGCAAATATCGGATCATTTTGCCACAAACTAGCCACTTTTTCCATTCCACTACAAAATAAAAATTGGCCATATGGTCAAATCTTTCATTTAGTTATCAATGCTAGCATCCAAGGATCCCCCATTCTTGTTTCATTTGGCCATATGATGAAATCGAATCTCATCCATCTTACAAACCATGAGACCACTTTTTTCATTCCACTATAAAACTATATCTGGCTATATAGTCAAATCCAATTTTACAACATGTTGCAACAAATGAACCACTTTCTACGCATGGTTATGAAACTAGATTTGGCCATATGATTAAAACTAGTTTATAAAAATATAGATATCTTATAAGCTTCACCATGAGGTCTCCACCTTTCAAGTGTTTTTCACATTATCTTATGTTGATATCTATGGAATTTGCTACATAGTCACATTTGTTTATATGTGAATCTCATATCACAATAAACCACGTCCTCTGTTTAACTAGCCTTTGTAAAAAACCATGGCAAAGTTTCTAATCTCATAGATAAGTCTTATGACTAAATAGGATTTGACCACATGGCTAAAACCAATGGCAATGTTTCTGCAATATGAGTCCTTTCAAGGAAAACTTACATGTACAATAATTAACATGTTAACTTTGGGCTAAATGGAGTCATGCAATTGCAACATAGCCACATTGATATATGGGAAGATCTCATATTTGACTAAATCTCATCCTTTGATTAAATAGGATTTGACCACATGGCCAAAAGTTCCTAGAGTACAATCCTTGCATAGAAAACTTACATGGAGAAGAAATCCAATGTTAACTTAAGGACAAAATCATCCATGAGATTTTCTACATAACGACAACCATTTTTTACTATATCTCATACCACACTAGTAGTCAACATTTCATTATCTCTTAACCATATGGCCAAGTCTCACTATCAACAGAATTTAATTTTCTGACTAGATACCATGGCAAAGTTTCTATTATACGATTCTTGCAAGAAAAACATAATTAATGCTAACGTAGGGCCAAAATAATTCATGATATTTGATACATAAGCACATTCATTTATGGTTAGATATCATACCACACTTAATCTCAAACTTTAGTATTTCATTTTATGAAAGAGTCTCTTTGGAGTATATTTATCTTGTATTTTGTAAAATCTTATGATTTTGTATTTTCAATTTTCAACCTTAAAAACTTATAAATTTATTTAAATTTTGTGAATTTTAACTACGTGTAGATCCACTTTTATTTGACAATTTTTTCTCTTTGTAGAACTATTCAATGGCAAAGAAAGATAGCACATCTAAAAAAAGGAGACTCAGATTTTGTGTGTCCATGGTATGTGGATGTTTACAATAGCCAAGGAAAAGGAGATAACAATGTTCTCTTATTTACTTTAAAGAGTGATATTGTATTTTTTCAACAAGATGGTATCATAGAGAAGATAACATATGGATGTGTTGCAAAAGATAGAGTACTATGTAATCTTCTTAAGATCAAGGAGAAAAATGTAGCATATAAACTTTATCCTTTGTCATTTCACTTTGCATCTCTTAAAGAGGAAGAAGAATACTCTTTGAAAAAAATGGGTTGGACCTTATTTGAGGAGGAAAAGGGCACATAAGACATTATATTAGCCTTCCAAGCTGCCCAAAATAGTGAGCTGCTTTTCCTATCAAGAAAAGGTGATCACCCCAACAAAAGAATGAAGCTCCAAGATAAACAAACAGACTTGAGATCTTCACCTACTCCTCAAGAAGAAAATAATACATCAAATTCCACAAGCTCAAAGTCAAAATCACCTCAACAAAGTTCCTTATCAAAAGCTCTAGTTGTTAGTGTGGCTGCTAACACTAGTGAGAATGATTCCACTTTACCTTCCATGTTGGAAGTTACACTTGCAAACCCAATAATTTCTCTTGAGGTCAAGGGAGTAGAAAGAACATTTGATTTTCCTGAGATAGTTAAGAAGAAGGAAAAGAAGGAAGAATCTGGACTTCACATATTTGAAAAAAAAAATCCCATTTGGTCCAACAATACAATTTCCTATTCTCATTGATAGGTGCTATGAGGCACCTCCTTTGTATGCTTATAGATCACTATGTTAGGATTATGTGGAGAAGCTAACCATGTCTTTCATAAATAATTCCATGAATCTAGAAACAACAGCATATCTTATGCCTTTTGTACAAGACAACAATGAGAAGAAACCCATGCATCCTGATGAGGTGGATACTAATAAGTTGGACATTTATAGTTATTGGATTATATCAGGGCTTCACTCAATTCATGCAGCAAAGATATATATTCAAAGTAATACTACATGTTATCTAACAACCAAGCATTTATACACTATGAGAAATGCTAGAATATTAGTTGATTGTCTTGCCAAAATGTGCATTGAGCTTTCACAATTGATAAACATGGAATCACATAATGTTATGAAGAATGCCCCTTATATTGAGCAACTTCAACAATTAAGAGATCGATAGTGGCTACCATTTGGTTCTCCACCAAAACCCCAACAAGGGCTTTCTAAGACAACCTCTCAAGTAGTACCATGGCAAGTAATCACATATAAGCTTACCTTCTCTTTTTGTGAAGATTAGTGTAATGCTCTTTCTTTTGTTCTATGCTCACTATTTTGATCATTTTTTTGTAGAGATTTATGGCATACATTGGAGAAAATTGTGCATCTAAAGATTTCCATGTGATTGTTGGCTCCCAATAAATATTTAATTGTTGGATCAAAATCATGAAAAGATACTCTAGAGGTGAGTTTATATCCCATGAGGAGAGTTCAAGAAAGAAGTGAAGGCAACCTTCTCCTATTGCATTTTGTTGCCTTATGGGTCTAAAAAATGGAGACTTCCTTACACTGCAAGAGGAGATAAATGAAGGCTATATCCTTTTTCTTAGAAACAAATGGGATAAGGAATATATGATTGACATGGAAACAAGGGCTAAGAAAATCAAGCAAGATAGGGTCCTAAATGAGGAATCAGTCACTCTTTTCAATGCCTCAATTCTAGAAAGTAGCACTGTGATTAAGACTTGGGAAGAGCTTGTTGATGACTATGATATCAATGATGAAGTCTATACAAAAATTTTAGGCATTTGCAATGACTGGGTATCAAAGAAGCTCACATATGGATTTGATGCAGGGTCCCTACCAAATGGAGCAAAAGATATTGTGAACTTCCTAATTGGAAAAAAGAAAAATTATCTTCAATCCTCCACTAGTTCGCCTTGGCATGTATATGTTGTCGGATGCAATCTAGAAACCTTTGATCTTATACATAATGGTTATAGAGATCTAATTACCATCGGGGTTATTGTTCTAGATGCAACACATGGAGTTAAGGGAATGAAATGGAACTCGATAAAGTTTGGAAAGGTTATATCCACTCTACTACAAATGATATGTGAACCTAAACAATTCATATTGTTATCATTTTTTGATCGAAAGCAAGTGGAAGCTTTGAAAAATGCTTTTGAAAGCATTTCTTACAAGTATTACATGCTAGTTGGTAGTGTTGACTTCTTACCAATGGATAGAACCTTTTCTTTTGGATCTATAGATTCCTTTGTGGTTTTGACATTAGTGACCATGGAAAAAAGCTTCATCAATTTTGAGTGATATATAAACAATGTCAACAAGCCTTCCATTTTGGACTTTTAAGGCTTGGACAAGGAGTGCAATGATGAAGACCTTGAAGAAGACCAGAGGATTGCAAAGGTTGTTTTGAGAAAGAAAAAGAAAGTTATTGGGACTTCAATCAAGGCATTCAATATGCTCATGAGATTGTATTTTATGTATATGCAAGTGGACTTGCATCTAAGGTGGCATTGGTAAGTCATATGAAGACTATTGCAGTGGTTTGCAACATCAAGAGCAAAGAGAGGTTAAAGCACAATTGTGGAGAGTGCAAACAAAATTCAAATTCCTAATAGGTCCCTCCTACTGAAGTTCAAGTTCTTGAAGTACCATCCGAGGGCATAGAAGAATCAAGCCAAGATATAGCAAGTCTAATTATGAAAGAGAAATTAAAGGCTACTTCATGTATTTAAACTTCCTTCCTTCTCCTTTCATCAAGGAAGACACATTGATGTAATTTTGTTCTTTTTTCTTAAAAAGTTACCTCCATCAATATTTGTGATATTTTTGTTCTTTGGTGATATTGCTTAAAGAAACTATGTCTCTAATTTTTTTTTTAAATTGCAAAAGGTACCAAGCATGTTTGGTTTAAAAAATCTATTTGAGTAAATCTTTTGCTAAAATAGTATTAAAGAGCTCATCAAAATTTATCATCCTTTGTAAGGATAATTGTTTAAAGAAGATATTGTAATCTAGTGTGTAAGAATACTTATCATAATGAAAAGTTTGAGCTAGCTACGCAAAATTTACTTAAGTTTATTTTAGATCTTATTTCAATTAAACCCTCATATGTGTTGTGTAATGATCTTGTCATGTTAGTTTTCGTTAGATTTGTCCACATGGTTGAAAGGTGAGAAGGATCGAAGCTTGCACGCGAGCTATGGCGGGAGAGCAAGAGCAAGAAAGAGAGAGACAAGAAATGGGAACTCCAACAGTCACAATGTGTGACCGGGCCTTCCTTTATTCAAACTGTCACTAAAAGAATAAAGAATAAAGTGACGTGACAGGCGCCCGCCACCTGTAGTGTGCAGTGGCGGGTACTGTCAGTGTAGTAATACACGGGGCGGCACGGCGGAGGCGCCTTTACCCCCAACAACCTCCCACTTAAAGGCGAATCTGCCCTAGTGAGAGAGAAAAGAAAAAGAAAAGACAGTACAAATGTACATAGGTGAGGAAAGGTGACATCTCATCCAACGCCCATCAACCTCCTGAGGAAGGCAAAGCGCTCAGTAGTGAGGCTCTTCGTGAGCAAATCTGCAGGATTCTCGTCAGTGGAGATCTTGACAAGGTCAACAGACCTGTCCTCCACGACACCACGTATGAAGTGATACCTCACCTCAATGTGTTTCGTCTTCGCATGGAAGACCGGATTCTTAGCCAACTGAATGGCACTCATAGAATCCGAATGCAGTGTAGGTGTAGCATCAATCCCAAGGTCAGCAACTAGACGGCCTAACCATATGGCCTCCTTGCAAGCCTCAGTGGCTGCAACATACTCGGCCTCAGTGGTAGACAAAGCCGTACACTTCTGAACCCTGGACATCCAAGAGATAGCCCCTCCAGCATAGGTGAATACATAGCCAGAAGTGGACTTCCTACTATCTGCATGTCCTGCATAATCGGAGTCAATGTACCCCACGACCCCTGTATCCTGGCTGCCATAGCAAATACACATATCTGCTGTGCCCTTCAGGTACCTCATGATACCCTTCACGGCATCCCAATGTCTGCTGCCAGGTGTAGCCATATAGCGTGCCACAACACCAACTGCATGTGTAATATCTAGACGAGTGGCTATCATGGCATACATCAAACTGCCCACAGCTGATGCATAAGGGATCTTGGCCATCTCGGCTCTCTGCTCATCTGTCTGCGGACAATCGGCCTGTGATACCTTCACATAAGAAGGTAATGGACAGCCAATAGGCTTTACGTCCTGCATGCGGAAGCGCTCAAGGACTTTATGAATGTACTCCCGCTGTGAGAGATACAAAAGTCCCTGATGCCTATCGCGCTTAATGCGCATCCCAAGTATATGTGAGACCTGTCCCAAATCCTTCATCTCAAAGCTCTTCTTCAGCTGAGATTTAAGAGCATCTAGCTCATCATGAGCTTTCCCTACTATCAGCATATCATCAACATAGAGTACCAAGATAAGCAAACTGCCATCACAGGCTTTCTTCGTGTAAAGACACGGATCCATAGCACTCCTGTTGTAGCCCTGTGACTACATAAAGGCATCAAACTTATGATACCATTCCCTAGGTGCCTGCTTCAAGCCATACAAGCTCTTCTTCAACTTGCACACTAGGTGCTCCCTGCCAGGTTCTGCAAAGCCCTTAGGCTGATCCATATAGATCTCATCATGCAAGTCCCCATGTAGAAAAGCCGTCTTGACATCCATCTGATATAGATCTAAGTCAAGCTGTGCAACCAAAGCCAAGACTAAGCGCAGGGTGGTCATCTTAACCACAGGAGAGAAGACCTCATCAAAGTCCACACCATATTCCTGCTTAAAACCCTTTGCTACCAATCTAGCCTTGTATACCGGCTTGGGGTGTCCAGGGGTACTTTTCAGCTTGTACACCCACTTGCATGGCAAAGCCTTCTTGCCCTTAGGCAAGGCAACCAAATCCCAAGTCTCATTCTTATGCAGGGAGTCTATCTCAGACTGCATAGCCCTCTCCCAGGAGTGACTGTCACCCCTGCGCATAGCCTCATCATAAGTGAAAGGCTCTCCTGCATCTGTAACCAAAACATAATGCATAGAGGGCTGAAATCTGTCAGGTGGACGTCTATCTCTAGCAGACCGTCTCACCGCAGGCTCTGCTGCCTGTCTAACTACATGTCCAACATCCTGGCCTTGTGGAGGAACTGCTGCAGGCTGTACTACTGGCTGTGCTGGAGCTTTAGGCTCCTCCTGAAAGATCACTCTGCGGATCTCAACCACCTTCTCAGGCTGCCTGTGCATCTTGTCTTCATGGAAGACGACATCATGGCTGCGTACTATTTTCCGCGCCTGCGGATCCCATAGGCGATAGCCCATCTCTCCTGACTCACCATAGCCAAGGAATATGCATTTAATGCTCTTTGGATCCAATTTACTCCTCTTGTCCTTGGGCACATGGCAGAATGCCTCACATCCAAAGACACGGAGATGCGCATAAGAGGGTGGCTTACCAGCCCAAACTTCCTCTGCAACCTGGAAATCCAATCCACTGGAAGGCGATCGGTTTATGACATGCACTAACGTACTAACAGTCTCAGCCCAAAAACTCGGGGGTAGGCCTGCATGGCTAAGCATAGAGCGCACACGCTCCTGAATAGTCCTGTTCATGCGCTCAGCCAAACCATTCTGGGGTGGGGTGTAAGGGGCGGTCAACTGACGCTTAATACCCCTGTCATCACAAAACTGCTCAAAAGCATGCGAGACATATTCTCCCCCATTATCTGTCCTAAGGCATTTCAGCCTATACCCAGTCTGGTTCTCAACAAGAGCAAGCCATCTCTGAAAAACTGCCAAGACATCGGACTTCTGCTTTATGGGATAAGCCCACACTTTCCTAGAAAAATCATCAATGAAGGTAACGAAGTACTTCGCGCCACCCATAGACATGCAAGGCATAGGCCCACAAACATCGGAATGCACCAATGCCAAGGGCTCACTCATGCGTAGCCTACCCGATTTCTTATGCGTAGACCTATTCTGCTTACCATAAAGACAATGATCACACGAGTCAAAACATGCATAATCCAAAGGCGGAAGATACTGCAAACCAGATAACATTTTCATTCCTTTCAAAGACATATGCCCCAAACGGGCATGCCAAAGTGATACATGTGGGATAGAGCCCACTGCCAAAACATGGTCTACAGAAGACCCAGATACAACAAGAGGATAGAGGCTGCCAGCCTTGGCGCCTCTAGCAAGCACAAGTCTGCCTTTGGTAATCTTCCAGGCAGAATCCCCAAAACAGACATGAAATCCTGCATCATCCAACTTTCCTCCAAACATAAGACTACGCGTAAGCGCAGGTACATGACGTACATCCCTGAGCAAAAAGGAACTGCCAGTGGAAAACTGCAACTGAATATCTCCACAACCCACAATATCAAGAGACCTGTCATCTCCAAGTCTGACTGATCCAGATACAGTACGGTAAGAGTGAAACCACTCACGGTAAGGCGTCACATGGAAGGACACACCTGAATCCAATAACCAGCACTGTGCATACATACTAGGTGTCTCAGTCAAGTGTGAAGCATCAGAAGAACTAGCTGCAAGTATAAGCTCATCACCACCATCGGACTCTTCAGTCTGCGTGACATTAATTTCCTCAATCTTGACGTTGGACTTCGCAGGTACTATGCTGCGATCAGAGGACTTCTCCTGCACTTTATCTTTCCCCTTATCCTTGCACTTCTCATTGCGCAACTCATGACACTGTGGTCTAATATGGCCCTTTTTCCCACAATGATGACAAGTGACATTTGCATTGCGTCCACGCGACTTACTACGCGACTTGCCACCACGAGATTTAGACCGACCCTTTTGCGAGTCACGGCCTCGGCCATTACCACGGTCATACCTATCATTCCTGCCTCTAACTGTCAAAGCATGACTACCACGAGAGGCATCCAAGTTTTTGCGATTCACCTCTTCCTGAAGAAGAGCACTCTCAACATCTGCTAATTTTAGAGTAGCACTAGAGGCACATAGGGCAGTGCGGAATACATCCCATGACTCATTCAGAGTCCCAAGCAAGAAAAGAGGAGTTACTTCCTCTCCAAAGGTGATATCCTGCGAAGTCAGGTTCTTCAGTATAGCATGGAACTGGCTCAAGTGAGCAGACATAGTCGCATTATCCTTCATGCGCAGATCCATAAGCTGCTTCAACCAGTACATCTGACTCGCCGGACTTTTCTTATCATAAAGATTCTTGATCTTATTCCATAGATCCCATGCACTCTGTGCTTCCTCAAATACATTATAATGTACCTGTTCAGTGAGAGACAATACAATCGTGGACTTACATAGCTCATCAAGTTCAAGCCAGTCGTCATTGTCCATAGTTTCAGGCTGCTCCCCACTCAACCGAAGTGGCTTAATCTGAGATTTCTACACCAAGACCTGCCAAATTTGACTCTTCCAATAAGAGTAGTTGGTACCATCCAACTTTGTAATGTTAAAGATGGCACTATCATGCGAAGATGACGCCATTATGCAGACTGGAAATGCCCAAACAGTCCAAAACTGCTTGCTGTTTTACTGCAGAAACTGCCCAAAAATGACCAAAACGGGGTCCAAAGGGCGAGCAAAGTGTGCCAAAAGTTGCTGCCCACTTAGTACTAGGTGCGGTATACCAAATCAGGATATTTCAGCATGAAAAGTACACCTCAGTCCACCAATAACTGCTTGCTGTAATAAATTGCAAGTATGCAATCTAGAGAGCAAACTGTCCCAAAATAGGATCCAATGTCAAGCAAACAATGCTAGGTCCAAAGCCGGCATGAAACAGACATAAGCAAGGTCAATGACAGTGAAAAGAACATGAGCTCAACACCAAAGCATGTCAAAATAACATCTGCCAGTGAAAGGCACACCCCCAGACACTCTAGGCAAAGTGTTCCTGTAACTGCCAAAAACTGACACAAATAGGTGTCTGCTCAAAGAGAAATATCCAAATATGAGACTCGGCTCATAAGCATCCTGTGAACCAAGAGTACATCAATGCATATCCATAAAGATCGGAGTATGATCCCAAAGTCTCAATGCGTATGTAGCTGCTCAAGACATAAACTGCTCCAAATACATGTAAGTGCTCCAATAGCATGCAACTGTCAAAGGTCAAGCAAGCATGTAAAATGCTCCCACTGGCACAAAAGGCGTACAAGGCGAGCTTAGAAGTTCAGACAACCCAAGAGAAAGCACCAGTGATAAGTGACCCTGTCAATGCATCAAGCGCATCCAAGAGAGCATGACATACATGAAGCACCGGTCGTATTAACCATGAAGCAATACATAAGCCCAAATAAGCTCTCGGTCAACTCAATGACATCCAAATAGCAACCAAGATCAATGATCAAGTAAGCCGGGAATGCTCAAATACATCCAAATCCAAGCTCCAAATGTCGGTATGGCATACACGAACCAAATAGCATATGTCACGAACCAAAGCATGTAATGCAAAAGCCTAACTGTCAAGCAGAGACATGAGGCATAGGCGGTCCATGAGCATGCCAAGTCGGTCCAAATGCCAGTGAAGATGGAGCTAATGTGAAGCTCAAAAGCATCCCATAATCTCATACATATGCTCCAAGTCGTCCCCAAATGTCAGAGACATCATGCCAAAGCTCAAAGCATACATCCAGTATCGGTAGGTAAGTGCCAAAGCATGTAAAGTACCTTCAGCCCACTGTTATTCCAGCATGTATTTACTGTTCTAAACAGTAGATTTCAGCCCCAAATTCAAGCCAAAATCATGGTCAAACCAAATGCATACATTCCCAATACATCCGGGTAGGAAATAGACCGCATATGGGCATCAAACAAGGTAACCGGAGTAGAGTATAAGCATCAAATGCCAATGCCAAGTGTGGCTGCCCTGTTTCGAGCACTGTATAACAGTAAATAACAGTCCCAAATCAGCCAATATTTCAAGCCAAAATCATGGCATAATCATGTGCATACATTCCCAAGGCACTAGGCATCATGTAGACCGCATACGGGCATCAAATAGCACAACCAGAATGGAGTATAAGCAACAAATGCTAATGCCAATGGTGCTGCCCTGTTTTCAGCCTGTTATGACAGTTTATGACAGTCCCAAATCTGAAGAAATCAGCCCCGAAAGATCAAGACCAATGCCCCAAAGCTTTAATGACATCAAACATGAAGTCTATAGCCCTCTTGATCAAGGTAGAGAGCAAGAAGCAATGGCCAAGTGTGGAGCTGAAGTAGATGAGTGCTCACAGCCTGGAAAAAATGATGCAATCTGCCCTGTTGGTGCTGAACTTGCTGCTGCTCCACATGGGCTGAAAAGGGGGTAATGGGGGGCTCAATGATGGCCCAAGGTAGGCACATACCAAGCCATGAAGGCCCAATGCAAAGGGGAGGGAAGATATGAGCTATGGAGCTCAAGAAGAGTGGCTGCCCTTTGTTCCTGCCCTGTTTCAATCTGAGAATACACTCAAATGCCTGCAAATGCTGAAGCAATACCTCAAGGGCAAGGCCCTGATGAAGCTCAAGAAGGCCAGGATGGAGCTCGGGAAGCCGGGGAGAGTCGGGAGCTCAAGAGGTCGGCTATGGCTGCCGGGATGGAGACCCAATGCGTGAAGCGAGTCGATGCGAAGGTCGGGAAGCACCGAGTCGAGCTCGAGCAAGAGAATGCCAAGCTCTGATACCAGTTGAAAGGTGAGAAGGATCGAAGCTTGCACGCGAGCTATGGCGGGAGAGCAAGAGCAAGAAAGAGAGAGACAAGAAATGGGAACTCCAACAGTCACAATGTGTGACCGGGCCTTCCTTTATTCAAACTGTCACTAAAAGAATAAAGAATAAAGTGACGTGACGGGCGCCCGCCACCTGCAGTGTGCAGTGGCGGGTACTGTCAGTGTAGTAATACACGGGGCGGCACGGCGGAGGCGCCTTTACCCCCAACAATGGTCAAATATCTTATCTCTTATAATCTCTATTACTACATCACTAGTGTATGTTTATGCATGTACCTTAGGACAAGAGAGCCAAAAATATATTGCACACCCTAAAAAAAATTCATTGCACCTCTCAAAAAGGGTTAATAATGCAAGACAGCGTCTAACCAAATGGCAAAATGTCATTCTTATAGTAGAATGAACAAATTGGTTGATTTATTGCAAGATGTCGTAGTACCAGAAGATTCCTTATTTTTGCCAAGAGATAGCTTAAGGAGAAGAATTGGCTACGTGGCCAAATATCAGAGTATATTGGAAAAAATAACGGAAATTGCATCTTATGTTATAAGAAAAGATTTGACCACATGACCAAATCTTAGCTTGTATTGGATTAAATAACAAACAGTCCTTCTTATATCGTAAAAAAAAAATTGACCATATGGTCTAATCTATAGATTAATGAAAGATCATGATATGTGTTGTTAGAAGATTGACTTTCATCCTATGGCAAAATCATATATTGCATTCCATGTAATATGCTTTATTGAGTATTGGTAAGTATTGTATGTCCATATGCTTATCGCAAAATCATAAAGAATATAACGATCAAATATTATGGAAATGCTTTTACTATGAAAAATAGTATAATAGAGAGTGCTATATAATAAAGTATAATACGATGCATAAGAATTTGATCAAATGCTCTAATATTAGTGAATTATACAAGAAATATAATGCTAGATTTAGCCTTGAGACATAACCTTAAGGTATATGGCATCACACAATAGAAAGAAAGGTTAGTATTTTGAAATCACTCATTGATAAAAGCATTGTACAAATCCTTTATTTCATTTTCACATCCAAGAAAGTTTTTTTTCAGCATTACACAAATCATATATTTCATATTCACAGCAAAGAGAATATTTTCAACATTGCACAAAATCGTTTTTATATTCATAGCAAAGAAGCTATCATTTGTAGGGTAGTGGGCATCAAAAAAGAAAAGCACTCCGAGAGATCAATCAAGCAATCACTTGAGAAGAAGAAGAAGACATTGAATTTCCATGAGTAAGTGCCTAATCTCATTGCTACAAACGTAAATATTACATTTAATTTTCATTCATGATTCTTATTTAGATAATGCTTGTGGTGCTTGATCTTAATATCATTCTATACTAATCACATGAAAGATTAGTAGTGTGATTTATAGTAATTTCATGGATTGAATTGATCAAGAGAGAATATGCATTAGTAGAGACTAGAAAATAAGTGGAGAATCACTAGCACTAAATCAGTGCAATTTAACTCAAAAACAGAAATAAAGTAGGGAAGAGTTTAAAACCTATTGTATTTAGTAGAAGTAAGCAATTTGTGCTATTCAGAACGTAATAGAAATCACTCATGAAGTAGAGTAGACACATTGTGGAGCGGCAATCATTCACTACCCTACAGAATTATTGAACCCTTGGAGCAAGATTTTTTATTTGAAGATGCATGAAGTTTTGGTTACAATACTCAGATTCAAATCAAAATTTGCACTACACAATTAGTTTCAGTTGAGAAAATGAAATAGTAGAGAGTGCTCATAGAAGAGCAAGGGGACAAAACCACTAAAGATTAGGGTCACAAAACTTGCAATTAGTGAGACGCGATGATAGGAGTAGAGATAAAAACATAGAGAATTAGGGATGCAAAACCTGTAATTCTAAAAACAAAACAGAGAAAACGCTCAAGTCAGAGAGTTGTGTAAAAGAGAGAGGGAGGGGAAGAGAAACTCATTTTGAAAAACGTTATGATTAGTTGTAAAGATCAAACTCATGAAAAAGATCATTTAGAGTATTGCGGTATTCAAATTACCATTACTTGTTATGGAATACAAGTAGATTTAGATATTTTTTGTAACTTTTTTTTTAATCACGTAATGGCTATATTGTCGCCCATCGGGGTCTACCGACAGCCCTTAGACCCCCCATTGGGACGTTGTCCCCCAAACCCCCACGGAGAATGTTACTTGCTCCCCAAACCCTCGCTGGTAGTGTTTTCCCCAGACCCCCCTTCCCCCAAGAACCCACAGTTGGGATATTACCCCTATTTCCACAACTAGAGATATTGCCTACACACTCCTTATCCTACTTGCTAGAGATTCTACTCTCGAATTGTCACTAAGGTGGCTTCAAAATCCTCAATGACATTACACGTTATATATTAGACATATTAAGTATACATAATCTTACATAATATATTTTAATATATTTATTAATTATTAATAAAATTAAAATAAAATATATTTTAAATATATTTTTAAATTATATTTTATAATATATATATAATCTGATATATTAATATAACATGATTTAAACTAAAATAATATAACATAAAAACAAAATGTAATATGGTATATTTTATTATTATGAACAAGTAGGTACTATAAGATTTATAGATATTTAACCATTATATAAATTATCTTTCTCTCTCAAATAGCTTCTAATTGATGGTTAAATTTCCTCAATCTTTATAGCTTCATATCATAGTGAATGAAATCTCTTATTCTTTGGAGGTCCTTATGGTTTCAACATTTAGGCACAAGGTCAATGTTTCTCATAAAATATATTTATCCTTGTTGTCATGTGGAATACATGAAATAAAGGTTTTAGTCGTTTGATAAAAAATTTTCTTATGGAAATCACAAAGACTGTTTATCCTTGTTGACATACAATAGAGACTTTGACGATTTGGCTAAATCTTGTTCTATGGATATCACAAACAATTATTATCATTTCTATCATCTAGATTATATACAATACATGTTTTGACCATATGGCTAAATCTCGTTCTGTGAACATCACAAAGAATTTTAATCCTAAGTCTTGTGAAAATTACTTGCAATAAAGGTTTTGACCATCTCGCTAAATATTTTCCCATAAAGATCACAATGCAGGATTGATCATGTGGAAATAAGGAAATACGGCTTCATTTTCAATGGACAAATGGTATGTGGAAGGGCGTGGTATGAGATTCATGGAATCCCAACAAGTACAAAACACAATTTGAGCATGGCATAAGGGAAATGCATGGAAACATTGGTGTAATAAGAGCTGCTTAGGATCACATAGAGATGGGAAGAGCCATCCTTAGAGACTTTGTTAAGAAGAATGCAGAGCAAATACCACATAAGTGTAGAACAATGCAAGATGGATCAAGATCTTCAAAGAACAAGTTCTAGGACACGGTCTACAAGGTAAAGTCTTGCTCTTCATCTTCTACATTCTCTTCCACAACATTTAGCATAAGCATGACTATTGTTTGTTGTGGCTATTTAGAGCTCAAAGAAAAAAGTGGAGAGAGAAGTTTGAGGAAGATAAATGAGTTTCATACTGGTCATCCTAGATGTTTAGAAGCATGTAGATATATGGACAGAAGTAAATGCAACATTGAATGGGATTGGATGTAAGCAAATGTCCTTTTCCACCTTCAATTGTATTTGGAACACAGAGTTCAAGCATGTGACCTTAACAAAGATAAATGAATTCTCCAAACATAGTATTTTCTCAGAGATCAAAGAGCAACTTGCAGCAACAAAGTGTCTTCAAGAGCAAAATGTGCTTCTAAGAA